>NC_041400.2:109330800-109573300 GCF_900747795.2 Erpetoichthys calabaricus | reverse complement strand
ACTTAGGCTCTTTAGTTGTTTCTCTTTTCTTAACTAGCAGCCAAACAATAATGAGACAGAAAACAAACTGCCACATGACCAGCTAACCTGTGCCCATCACACAATATCTGAAAATAAAGAAAGGTGAAGGTCGCGGTGAGGTTGATCTCTCAAGTCACCAAAACATTTTGACGGTGTTCTTAGAAAAAACAGAAAATCAACAGTTTTGGAAATGTCTGCTGTGGCAGAATGAGAGCAGCAACAAGTCATGGAATTAAATAACGGGTTTAATTAACAACAAGAATCAGCTTCTAATTAAGAGATTGGTTGGAGTGAAATTAGTTGAGTTTAAAATCCCAATTTAGCTGGTCATCTGTTGCCTCGTTTCACATCTCATTTCTGTTTGGCTGTCATTTAATGAAAAAAAGAGGACTGAATTCTTAAAAACAAGGCTATTAAAATGAAAGGAAAAGAAGTTAATTAGCAGTGAAAACTGGTCATTAATTAAGAAAAGGGTCAGAATGAAAACCTGCAGCCACTGTGGCCCTCCAGGCCCAGAGTATAACACCCATGCTCTAGAGCAGTGGTTCTCTAAAATCAGTCCTGGGGAATCCATTGTTGTATTATAGCCAGAGTTTTTCCCTGGCTTGTGTGTAATTTGCTTTTTTGTGTTTTCTTTATTTAGTTTTAAGCATGTTTCATGTGATTGCTTATTTTTATTACTATTATTCTGTTTCTGTATTATTTATTATCAATGCCTGACATGTTCTCTGATGTTCTTTGTATTTTGTGGGTGAAACCCCAAAACGTCTTACATCACTGCTAAGCATGGCAAAAAAACGCATAAGCATGGTTTTGAACTGTGACCATGACACAGATGCTTATTTTGGCTGTGGGGATACCATTGTAAGCTTTGCCGTTTTGCTTGTGGGCCTTACTGGAAACAATGTGTGGGGAACAGCCCGGACACAGACAGGTAGACATAATTTCGTCACCCAACACACGTTTATTTACAAGTCTATTTACAAAGTTCAGTGCTCCACAACCCACAGACTCCCCAAAGTCCAGGCCAAACCACTATGCCTCACTCTACAGGCCGCCTCCGTGTCTCCTCCTGAGACCTTGTCCAACTTCTCTCCTGACTCCAGCCTTTCCATGAAGGGAGGTGGACCCTTTTATGAGCACCCGGATGTGCTCCAGGTGTGTCCCGGGAATCTCCCGCCAACACTCCCCAGTGTGGCGGAAGTGCCGGCTGTGTACCCGGAAGCACTCCGGGTGTCCCCACTCGTCTTCCCCCCAGCACTTCCTGGTGTGGCGGAAGTGCTGGGGTCCAGGGATCTCCAGGCATGGGGACGCCCCCTGACGGTGACCACGGGCCTCTACAGGGTTGAGCTTCCCAGCTCTGTACCCGTGGCCCCCAAAGGAACCAGGGCAGTCGCCCCCTCATGGTCTGGAGGAGGTGTGAGCCCTCCTCCAGTCTTCCTGGGCGACCCAGCTGGGTGCCACCCCCAGTCACGTGCCACACATGTTTCATTGTCAGTGATAACCCTGTTAAATATGTGTTCCATTGCAGAAAGGTCTGTCACAATTTCAAGCTACCACTGTTTCTGTTCATCTGTGAAGATTTGAGGCAACTGGCAACACAACACAGCCATTCCAGGAACTAAATTGCCATACCTCTCATGTCTTAATTTTCTGTGGGTGTAAATCTAACATTTGCTCTTTTTTTTCTAAATGCAAAATAAAACAAAAAAGTGTAAGCTAGTTAAACAATGAGATTAATTAAAGTTAACAGTGACTGATTAAGTAAACTGGTTGGAACAAAAACCTGCAATCAAAGGGGCCCCAAAGACTGAACTTGAGAACCGCTGCTCTAGACTGTTGTTAAATAGAAAATTAAAAAGACAAAACTGAAAAAGCAGAAAACAACAGGAAAAAAATATGTTTCAATAAGTGTTAATTGATTTTAAAAAATAGTAGTGGTAGGGGAATGACAATTGTGAAGAGCAAAGGAATTTCAAGGCCTGGGAGCACATCAGAAAGGTAAGTTTTTATCAATATCATGACTGGCTTTGTATGTGAACAGAAGGGTTTCATAAAAAAATGACACTTAATTGGCATCCAGTGGAGAGAAATGAGTTTGTTGTTAATGTGCTTTGAAACTTAAGTATTGGTCAAAGCAGAGGCTGCTGATTTTTGAATATACAGTATTCTTAATATGTTACAGTGGGGTTCTGCATGGAGTTCTTTCCTAATTAGTTAAAAATAAGCAATATCCACCATTCATATTATCAGTATAGAAGAGTAATATGTTGAGGCCTGAATGCAAAATTATTCCCCTTTAGACTCCGTAAAACAATTATGGAAGGAAAATCTTACATTTGGATTCATAATCAGTCTTCGTAGTTGTGAGAGAATAATTGAGGTAACAGTAGTTGAGTATTTTGGGTTGTAGTACACATTGAAGTATATACGTAAGCATTTCTTTTAGATTTGTCATGAAGTTATCCCTGAAATGATTAAGTACACAAAAAACAAGGACGTACTGCTGGAAGGTTGATGTCATACACAAAATGTACGGATTAAGAAATCAGCAGAGGTCCTGTAAATAACAAGACTGGACAATTGTTACATACACAGAACTGTCAAGTGTGATGGCTAAACCTGAAGAATATAAAATAGAATCATTATTATTTTGACCATTCTGATCATTTTTTAACAGACTGCTGTGATGAATAGAAACTTTGATCAAACTTGTCCTAGTAGAGGAAAAATATTTCTTTCTTTAATCAATATGTAAATGTATGCCACATAGTATGTTTTAGGTTTGAGCTAATTCCTATTGAAATGGTGCACTGCATCAAGCTGTCTACATTCAGACCAAATCTAACTTGGATTAAACTCAACATATGCGTGATACAACAAAGCGCCAGTCCTTAATGGCCAAACAGTTTTGTTTTGACCTTTACTTAGACATTAATGGATGCCATAGCTCAGAACCAATTTTTGTTCAACTGGAAAAATCTTCTACTGCCATCATTGTGTTCACCCTAACTATTTTTGATTATTAATGATTGAAAAAATTAATGATATTAGAAATAACATAGTATATCTCCCCAACCTCAGTATTCCATTATAAACAAATTAAACTCTTTCACTAGGATAGATTTACCTGATTTACATAAAATAATTTCTCAAATGAAACCCTCCACCTGCGTCCTTGACCCAATACCAACAAATTTTTTCAAAGAAGTATCGGGCGTGCTAATTGATAATGTTCTTGACATAGTAAATTTGTTATTAGATACAAGGGTCTTCCCAGACTGTCTTAAGACTGCTGTAGTTAAACCCCTACTTAAGAAAAATAATCTCGATCCCTCTACTCTTGAAAATTTTAGACCCATCTCTAACCTGCCTTTCTTAAGTAAAATTCCAGAGAAGGCAGTCATTATGCAGTTAAATGAGCACCTCAATAAACATGCTATCCTTGATAAATTTCAGTCAGGTTTTAGAACAAATCACAGCACAGAAACTGCACTCATTAAAGTAGTAAATGATTTGCGGGTAAATGCAGACAGAGGCCATTTATCTGTTCTCATCCTCTTAGATCTGAGTGCCGCATTTGACACCATTGACCACAATATTCTTAGAAATCGCCTTAGTCAATGGGTGGGCCTCTCTGGCAGCATCTTAAATTGGTTTGAATCCTACCTGGCAGGGAGAAAATTCTTTGTTAGTTGTGGTAATTACAACTCAAAGACACATGATATCCTATATGGTGTTCCACAAGGCTCTATCCTGGGTAAACTGCTCTTCTCAATCTACATGCTTCCATTAGATCAGATTATCTCAGGGCACAATGTGAGCTACCACAGCTATGCTGATGACACACAGCTGTATTTATCAATTGCACCTGATGACCCCGATTCTCTTGATTCGCTAACACAATGTCTAACTTGTATCTCAGAATGGATGAATAGTAACTTTCTCAAGTTAAATAACGAAAAAACTGAAATCTTAGTGATTGGCAATAATGGATACAATGAGGCTATTAGAAATAAACTGGATGCATTAGGATTAAAAGTCAAAATGGAGGTAAAAAGCTTAGGGGTAACTGTTGACTGTAATCTAAATTGTAAATTGCATATTAATCAGATCACTAGGACAGCATTTTTTCACTTAAGAAACATAGCAAAAGTTAGACCTCTTATATCATTGAAAGATGCTAAGAAATTAGTTCACGCGTTTGTTTTCAGTCGACTAAATTACTGTAACGCACTCCTCTCAGGACTACCCAAAAAAGACATAAATCGTTTGCAACTAGTGCAGAATGCAGCTGCTAGAATCCTAACCAGGAAAAGAAAATCTGAGCACATCTCTCCAGTTTTGATGTCACTACACTGGTTACCTGTGTCATTCAGGATTGACTTTAAAATTCTGCTTATGGTTTATAAAGCCTTAAATAATCTCGCCCAGTCTTATATATTGGAATGTCTAAAGTCTTATATTCCAAATCGTAACCTCAGATCCTCAACTGAGTGTCTCCTTAGTATTCCAAGAGCAAAACTTAAAAGAAGTGGTGAGGCGGCCTTCTGCTGTTATGCACCTAAAATCTGGATTAGCCTGCCAATAGGAATTCGCCAGGCTAATACAGTGGAGCACTTTAAAAAACTGCTGAAACATTACTTTAACATGGCCTTCTCATAACTTCACTGTAATTTAAATCCTGATACTCTGTATATCCAATTCATTATAATAACTATTCATGGTGGCTCTAAAATCTGTACTAACCCCTACTCTCTCTTCTGTTTCCTTTTCCGGTGTCCTTTTGGTGGTGGCACAAGCCACCACCATCTACTCAAAGCACCATGATGTTCTAACAATGATGGATGGATTAAAAGCCAGAAGTCTGTATGACCATCAGCATCAAGTGACTCCATGAGAACCCTAACTACAAAAAGGACTATTTCATTTATGTTAGGTAGAATGCCCAGAGGGGACTGGGCAGTCTCGTGGCCTGGAACCCCTACAGATTTTATTTTTTTCTCCAGCCTTATGGAGTTTTTTTTTGTTTTTTCTGTCCACCCTGGCCATTGGACCTTACTCCTTTTCTATGTTACAGTGGTGTGAAAAACTATTTGCCCCCTTCCTGATTTCTTATTCTTTTGCATGTTTGTCACACAAAATGTTTCTGATCATCAAACACATTTAACCATTAGTCAAATATAACACAAGTAAACACAAAATGCAGTTTTTAAATGATGGTTTTTATTATTTAGGGAGAAAAAAAATCCAAACCTACATGGCCCTGTGTGAAAAAGTAATTGCCCCCTTGAGGTGTATCACACCTGAGTTCAATTTCCGTAGCCACCCCCAGGCCTGATTACTGCCACACCTGTTTCAATCAAGAAATCAATTAAATAGGAGCTGCCTGACACAGAGAAGTAGACCAAAAGCACCTCAAAAGCTAGACATCATGCCAAGATCCAAAGAAATTCAGGAACAAATGAGAACAGAAGTAATTGAGATCTATCAGTCTGGTAAAGGTTATAAAGCCATTTCTAAAGCTTTGGGACTCCAGCGAACCACGGTGACAGCCATTATCCACAAATGGCAAAAACATGGAACAGTGGTGAACCTTCCCAGGAGTGGCCGGTCGACCAAAATTACCCCAAGAGCGCAGAGACGACTCATCCGAGAGGTCACAAAAGACCCCAGGACAACGTCTAAAGAACTGCAGGCCTCACTTGCCTCAATTAAGGTCAGTGTTCACGACTCCACCATAAGAAAGAGACTGGGCAAAAACGGCCTGCATGGCAGATTTCCAAGACGCAAACCACTGTTAAGCAAAAAGAACATTAGGGCTCGTCTCAATTTTGCTAAGAAACATCTCAATGATTGCCAAGACTTTTGGGAAAATACCTTGTGGACTGATGAGTCAAAAGTTGAACTTTTTGGAAGGCAAATGTCCCGTTACATCTGGCGTAAAAGGAACACAGCATTTCAGAAAAAGAACATCATACCAACAGTAAAATATGGTGGTGGTAGTGTGATGGTCTGGGGTTGTTTTGCTGCTTCAGGACCTGGAAGGCTTGCTGTGATAGATGGAACCATGAATTCTACTGTCTACCAAAAAATCCTGAAGGAGAATGTCCGGCCATCTGTTCGTCAACTCAAGCTGAAGTGATCTTGGGTGCTGCAACAGGACAATGACCCAAAACACACCAGCAAATCCACCTCTGAATGGCTGAAGAAAAACAAAATGAAGACTTTGGAGTGGCCTAGTCAAAGTCCTGACCTGAATCCAATTGAGATGCTATGGCATGACCTTAAAAAGGCGGTTCATGCTAGAAAACCCTCAAATAAAACTGAATTACAACAATTTTGCAAAGATGCGCTGTAAAAGACTCATTGCAAGTTATCGCAAACGCTTGATTGCAGTTATTGCTGCTAAGGGTGGCCCAACCAGTTATTAGGTTCAGGGGGCAATTACTTTTTCTCCCTAAATAATAAAAACCACCATTTACAAACTGCATTTTGTGTTTACTTGTGTTATATTTGACTAATGGTTAAATGTGTTTGATGATCAGAAACATTTTGTGTGACAAACATGCAAAAGAATAAGAAATCAGGAAGGGGGCAAATAGTTTTTCACACCACTGTTAACTAATGTTGTCTTATTTTAATTTCTTATTTTGTCTTTTATTTTTCTTTTCTTCATTATGTAAAGCACTTTGAGCTACTTTTTGTATGAAAATGTGCTATATAAATAAATGTTATATTGTATTGTATTGTATTATATGGAAGCTTTTAAATCCTCAGAACCATCTTAGATTGCAGACCTTATTTATTCCCTCTTCTGTTTATTCATTTATTAAGTGGAAAGTGGTGAACAATTATTGAGTAAAAAGAATATGTAAGAGAATGAACAGGATAATACTGTGAAAATTTAATACATTTATAATATGCTTTTTAATAATGATTCCTGGCACTTTTAAACATCTCAATATTAAAATGTCAGGTCTGGTGTATACCTAATAACAAATAATTCTTTATTTCTAGGAAAGCCATTCAAATACTGAAAATATTCACCTAGCCTGTCTTTTCTGCAGTACTAGAAGGTTTAAAGTGTATATGTCAAAATGGTGGTGTCTACATACACAAAAAAGTTACAATTTGTAACATCTAGATCCTGCTTTTCTCACTACTGAAGTCTGTATTGTGTACGTAAAACCTGCAATTTATTCTTTTATGCTAATATGGTAAGGTGCATCACAGGATGTTATGTCGAGTTCCATGTTGCATTGCAAACCTACAACTCTGATTATTATACCTGTATGTTTCCTTGAGGTGCTGTGTTGCCACGAATAAAGATGTTCCTATGCCTATGGAATAATACACTCTCCATACTTGTTGCCATTTGTCACTCATTAGTGGTACTGTTAGATACCACTTTGGATTTAATAGCCCCAGTGATTAGAGACATTTTGTTTTGAATGTTCTACAAAACAGACAATTGCTATTGTTCAAACCAGCCATAACTTTCTTTATCCCATGCAATCTAACTGGTTGATTTGTAGCAAGGCAAACCAGTAAGTTCTGGTGTTTTATAGGTATCATTGGTACACTTCTATTATTATAAGCACACAATTTTAGTTTTTCATTTAAAGAATGAAAAATCATTTGAAGAGACATGTCTCTTTTTTAATGAATAACACAAGAATACAAGAGTGGCCAAATAGTTCTCACTTCCCTGAATATGCTATATTATATATTTTAAATTCTCAGAATTATTAATGGACATTCTCACAAGCTGAATTTAGAACTAGCAGTTAACCTAACATGCATGTCTTTGTGTTGTGGGAGTAAAATTTTTGTTAAAATCACACACACAGTAACTGGAAACAGGATTTGAACCCAGACTGCCAAATCAATGAGGCAGCAGTGCTAACCAGTCCATCACAGTGCTCCAAATGTGAATTATTGATTTGTTTGAAGAAAAACAAATCACATTAATTTATAAAAACCATTACAACCTACATCTGAAATGTTGTGTAGTTTTGTAACACCTTATTTAAATAATCTCTTACTAAGATGTGCTATTGAAAAGATAATAATTGCATTAGTGACGTGTTTCATCAATGCCATGGCTAAAAGGCAACACAGCTTTATCTAAGTTAGAATATAAAGTGGATTTGGACAATAGAAATAAAGACACACTTAGTAATAGAAGTCATAAGAATTCTGAGTGAATTATCAATAGTAGCCACAACAGTTGATAAAATACAGCTTGTTTGCTTTATATTTTACTGTTTTCATTATAAAATGGTCTATTTGTGTATTATTTTGCATAGTTTCAAAGGAGATGTTTCAAGGACACTATATGAGTTTCAGAAACAGAAGCAAAACACATTTTAATTGAAAATTATTTAACATTTCCCTTTAAATTAAAAAACTAACTTTTATCTAGAATTAGATTTAATGGACTCTATAAGGGACAGAAATTGAAATTAAGATTAGGAATAATAGATACTTTTTTTTTCTTGAACCACTAATAACACAAAAAACAAATCAATTAATCATCAGATGCACTGTTCTCTTGTTTCAGGTACCTGGAGCCTAGTTTAGGAAAAGGGTAAATATAATCAGATTCTTATCCAATTTCTCATCATGAAATCCAAACATAACAGACCAAAGATGGAATGAAATACACAGCTGGGTCCAATTCCGCCAGGATAAGGTGATAAACCTTCACAGTGGAATAAATGAAGTAATTTTCACTTTACAAAATGTACCTGTCACCTTTACCTATAGACCTTTTCATAACAATTCAAGCCATGTATGGGCTCAACTATCATGAAGGTTAAAAATGCCACTTAAATGCAGCGAGCTGCCCTGCAAACAGAAGATCGTGATCATCACCAGTTTTATGAAGGGCTATAACCTAGTGACATATAACACATTTTCAACATATATGTAGTGGTAAGGGACCTGGTAATTTGAAAAACGGCAAGTCAAACAATGTGATATAAGGCATGGACAGGGTCCTTCAAAAAAAATTGAAGTTGATAGAAACACACACCAACACTCTCATGCCTGGATAGGTAGATGAGCATTTTTATAGAATGCAGTTGGTGTTCTGAGCTGCAAGATTTTAGAGCACACATTTGGCAGCACTGGGTATAAAGCTGGAAAAACCTTCAACCATGATTAGGGCACATGTACCCAAACTGAAGCAGCTTAGAACTTCCAATTAACTTAACACAAATGTTGTGGTTGGAAACCCCATTCTGACACAGGGAGAATATGCAAACTCCACAGAGATGTAATAGATTAATACATTTCAATTGTAAGAGTCATTTTGTTCATAGATTCCTGATATGCTTCTAATTTCAGTAAGTAAAGAAAGCCCATTTGGAAATATATTTGTTGTAAATCAGAAATCAAAAATGTGACACCACAGCTTATGCCAAAGGCAAAATCATTGTCTAGCTAACTTTGACTGTATTCCTGACCCAAGCTACTTCATTGAGTTTGATGTGAGAACCCAACACTAATGATGCAGATTTTCCCTGGCTACTTTGATGTACTATTACAAGAACAGGTGGAGAATATGGTCAGTCTAGCAGTAGCATTATATGACTGGGCAGGATACCAAGAAGAGGAGGAACAAAACAGAAGAGAAGGAGAAAAGTATAGATCTAGATCCTGCCCCGTAACTTGAATGACTGGTATGTTAACTATGAGTGCATCTCTTACAACACACAAGACGCATTAATGACAGATATATATTAACTCTTAATCAGCTGTGGTCCTGTTAATCATAATAAATAGAATTAAGTATTACAATTCTTGCAGAATCTAGGAAAGCATTACGTTCCTCAACTAGAATGGTTAAATACTTAAGGATACTTAACAAGGGATATTCAAGGGGAGACATAGGCAGCTAACAATAGCAGGTGGCGTTGACTCTAAATCCTCTCGTCTGCTTTGGGTTTTGGCTTGTGATTGACTTGGAATCTGGTAGCTCCAATGATGACCTCGCTTCATGTGGCGCTTTCTTCTCTTATTTGTATTCTTTGTCTCTTGTTGGTTAACCAACTTAAGACCCTGTTTTGTAGGTTACTTCTGATGCCTAAAGATGCTAGTTTCAGAATTAATCCTTGATGTGGGACCCAATTTCATTTCATGGCAAACATCCTTACCGTTAAATCTTCTGGTTGAAAATCTGCAATTTTTAGTTTTGAGAATGCCAAGGTCAAAACCAGTAAAAGATTCCTTCTATTAATTTTAGATTAGATTAAATTAGATTAGATTAGATTCAACTTTATTGTTATTACTAGCAAAATACCCGCGCTTCGCAGCGGAGAAGTAGTGTGTTAAAGAGGTTATGTAAACATATATATACATATACATATATATACATATCTACATATACACATATCTACATATACATATATATACATATATATATATATACATATACACATCCACATATATATACATATATATATACACATATGAACATATATATATATACACATACATATACACACATACATAAACACACACATATACATATATACATATATACATACATACATAGTGCGTTGTAACACGGGCTGTGATTGTTACATGGGAGGGAGACGACAAATCACAGCTTCCCGCTTTCTAATCGGGCCTGTGATTGGTGCTTTGACTGATGCCCATATCCCACAGTATTTCCCCTTAGGAGAGGTGTTAGGCAAGTGTAATTGAATAGCGGTGCTGCAAGTTTAGCTTTACACCTGTTTTTAAGGCTTATTGACTGAAAGGGGCTTTCATGAAAAAACTTAGGGCTTTGCTACAGGATACACCCTCCACAAGTTAAGGAAGTAAAAATAAAGGTATATATTTCTGTTTTATTTAAACCTTTTAAGTCTGTATGCGGGCGGCATGGTAGCGCAGTGAAAGGTGCCAGTTAGGAGACCCGGGTTCGCTTCCCTGTGTGGAGTTTGAATGTTCTCCCCGTGTCTGTCTGGGTTTCCTCCGGGTACTCCGGTTTCCTCCCACAGTCCAAAGACATGCAGGTTAGGTGCATTGGCGATTGTAAATTGTCCCTGGTGTGTGGGTGTGTGTGGGTGTGTGCGCCCTGTGGTGGGCTGGCACCTTGCCCGGGGTTTGTTTCCTGCCTTGTGCCCTGTGTTGGCAGGGATTGGCTCCTGTATTTAGGATATAGCGGGTTGGATAATGGATGGATGGACATTTGTATGCATAGCCCCATTTGCCCGTTTTCGTCTTTTTTTCTTTCTTTAGTAATATTTCAGCAAACCCGGAGCTTGTCAGTTCAAATCCTGGTACTGACACCACTGTGTGACCCTGAGGAATTCACTTCACCTGCCTGTTCTGCAAGAAACAAAAGTAATGTAACAAATTGTACCTCAGATGCTGCAAGTTGCTGGAATAAAGGCATAAGTAAAATAGATAAATATGTATTATACACATAGGAACTATTCATTTATTTTCAGTTAAGTCATCTGCAGCAAACCTTTATAAATGAGGGTTTCTCCTTTTTAGATAGTGCAAACTGTTTCTTCTTCATTGAGGTTTTCTCTTGGAGAGCTTTTTTCATTTCATTGAAAATTAAAGCAGCAGCTGCCAAAATATGTAGCTTTCTTATTAATTTTTCAACATTGTGTAAAATAGCTTTATAAAGTAACATAAAAGGTTTAAATACTGGTTATCCTTTTACACTAAAATATTACTTAAGAGATACAAAAAAAGTAAAATGCATATGTTGTTTTTCTTTAAGGAGATTAAATATTACTGAAGAAAGAAAAAAAAAAAACTAAAACAGCCAAATGGGGCTATGCATACGAACTTAAAAGGTTTAAATAAAACAGAAATACAGTCATCCCTCACCTATCGCGGGGGTTACGTTCCAGAGCCCCCCGCGATAAGTGAAAATCCGCGAAGTACCGACCTATATTTATTTTATTATTTATATATATTTTAAGGCTTTATAAACCCTTCCCACACTCTTATGAACCTTTCTGTCTGTCTTTTTAACCTTTCCCACACTCTTATAAACACTTACTATGCTCTTAAACACTTTCTACACTCATAACACCGCAGAGCAACACTACACGCAGCGATCAGACGTTGATGTGTCTGCCACTCGCTTTGTGAAGAGGGGGGCAGGTGAACGCAGATTAAGCAGAGGTGGACTTTGTGCTGCTTCTGCCAAAATGCCTGCTTGTCGCTTTGCGCGTTCTGAAGGAGGAGGAGGAGGAGTGTGTGTGTGAGGGTGTGAGGGCTGAACGCACGTTCGCTCAAACCCCCCTCTCCACAACTTCGCGTTGTGAGGGAGGGAGGGAGGGGGGAGGGGGAGATGAAGCGGGCTTGCTGAATGCACGCTAAGGAGAAGTGGACTTTGTGCTGCTTGTCGCTCTGCGTGTCAATAAGCCTGTACAGCAGCTGTTTTCCTGTCTCACTGCCTTGTCTTGCATGAACTTAAAATGTTTTATAATAGAGAGATGTTACTCATATCCTTAGTCCGACATCCACATATCATATGTGTTAACAAAGTGTGTTTTATAAGTTTACATGTGTTTAAAGCGTGTGGGATGGGTATTTTAAGGCTTAAACTATAAAAATGTTTATTTATATGGTCTTTCTATATCGCGGATTTTCACCTATCACTGATGGGTCTAGAACTAACTTCCGCGATAGGCGGGCAATCACTTGTATTTAAAAAACCCGCGATACAGTGAAAGCCCGTTTCAGTCAATAAGTCTTAAAAACAGGTGTAAAGATATTGACAATAAGCTACGCAAACCCACCAAGACATGGAATCGTTTAAATCAAGTATCATTACACCTTCCTTTCTTAAAGAGAAGTAAGGCAGTACTTATAAGCTTAGTAATGTTATACATTTCAAATGCTACTTCGATAAACTTTATCCCTTCAAACAACTGAACTATCCAGAACATTTCAGGCATACATCCAGCATTCAAACTATGTATAAAAAGCACAACTGTTAAAGGAATTCAGCATTTCTTAATTGAAAATGTTCCTTTAATCGTCAACATGTCTCAATGAGTCGTTGTGGTGGTTTTACTTGACGTTTTGATCTTCTGGTTAATTGTGTTTGCAGTTGAGATGTTCTTTCCTGATTTATACTTGTTTTCTCGTTAATATTTGTTTCGCTGGTGTTACTGTTCTGATTAGAGGTTATTGGTCCTTTGATGTCTCGACGGTTTCTTCTCAGAACAGCTCCTATTACGCAATTCCGTCACATACTGGTCTATTGTTTCGCCGCTTTTCTGGAAACATGTAAAAAACTTGTGATGCTTAAACGTCACATTGCGCTTTGGGTTGCAATACGCTTCGAATTTTTCAACTATTTTGTTCAATTTCATATTGTCTCCATCTTCTTCAAACTGAAAATTGTTATACAACTCTAGCGCGTCTTCGCCAATTACATGTAGAAGCATAGACGCTTTCATTTTTTCACTTTTCCTATCTGCTTCAATCGCAGCAAGATACAACTTGAATCTCTGTTTAAATGTTTTCCAATTTTCAGCTACATTTCCCTTTAACTGGAGATTTGGTGGGGGCTGTAATGCTTCCATATTTTTTTTTTCTCTTTTGCTAGAACGTCTTAGCGCTTTCTGACCACGTTTTCGGGTTACTCACAGACACGAGACTCGTTCAAAAGCTGAACCTCTTCTTCACATTCCTCTTCCAATCCGCCACTTCTGACACCATGTAGTGATCTTGTTAGGTTCGTAGTTTAATCAATACACAGGATTGAAAGATATAATAACTTTTTAAAAGACAGACTTTAGAGACATTTACTGTACATGTTACTACTCGTTCTTTAGTTCACGCCCATTCTCCTACTTGCATCGGCATTCACAGGCATTACTAATCATTCTGTAAGTATCCCTTAATAGACCTTACTAATCAACTATCATTACAAAATCCAACGTGGTTTGTGCCCTTCAGAATGAAAACAGTTTGCATTTACTTTTTTAATAAAAGGCGAGCTTTTAAGCCTGAGAAATCACCCCGTAAATGCACACGTTTAATTGCACATGTGTTAATATGTATGCTTACACAGTATTAAACCCACCAAGACATGGAATTGTTTAAATCAAGGCGCTGTGCTACCTTCTTCCAGATCGGCCCCAAGGTGTTTCACGTGATTACGTAGGAGGCGTGATGACGCGATACGCGACTCCGCCCCCGTCCATTACAGTATATGGACAAAAAATAGGTTCCAGTTATGACCGTTACGCTTTGAATTTCGAAATGAAACCTGCCTAACTTTTGTAAGTAAGCTGTAAGGAATGAGCCTGCCAAATTTCAGCCTTCCACCTACACGGGAAGTTGGAGAATTAGTGATGAGTCAGTGAGTCAATCAGTCAGTCAGTCAGTGAGGGCTTTGCCTTTTATTAGTATAGATATAGGTACAATGAAATGCAGTTTAGCGTCTAACCAGACAGTGTAAATAGTACACTAATGATCAATAGACAGTGGGTGCAAATAATACATTAAAGTGTAATAAGACAGCATACAAATGAGAATATATATCTATATGATATTTGAATTTACAGGTAATACTAAACTAAACTCTAAAGTGGATTGACACCCAAACTTCCTGTGTTTCTTTTTATCTTTAGTCTCAAGGTCACATATGTGGTCATTAGGTTTGTGGCTGCCATTGACCATCCTAGGCATGGCTTACTGATACTGAAAAACATGCCCTGGGGCATCATAACATGGCTATAGTTAATAATTATATTGTAACCCAGCCACAGGGGATGCACAAACCAGTGTGTTTCTTCGTGCCGGTCCCAAGTCCGGATAAATGGGGAGGATTACGTCAAGAAGAGCATCCAGTGTAAAATTTTGCCAAATCAATATGTGGACAACAATACAAATTTCCATACCAGATCGGTCGAGCCTCGGGTTAACAACGACCGCCACTAGTACTGTTAGTTAACAGGGTGCTGGCAGAAATTGGGCTACTGTTGGCCGAAGAAGAAGAAAAAAGAGAAGAAGAGGGGGGAGACGTGTCCAGAGGCAGGAGGAGAGGAGGAAGGTAAAAAAAGTGGAACTGAGAGTAGGAACTTTGAATGTTGGCAGTATAACTGGTAAGGGGAGAGAGTTAGTCGATATGATGGAGAGAAGGAAGGTTGATATATTGTGTATGCAAGAGACTAAATGGAAGGGGAGTAAGGCCAGGTGGATCGGAGGTGGATTCAAATTGTTCTATTATGGTGTGGATAGGAGGAGAAATGGATTAGGGGTTATTCTGAAGGAACAGTATGTCAAGAATGTTCTGGAGTTGAAAAGAGTGTCAGACAGAGTAATGATTATGAAGCTGGAAATTGGAGGTGTGATGATGAATGTTGTTAGTGCATATGCCCCACAAGCTGGGTGTGCAATGGATGAGAAAGAAGATTTTTGGAGTGAGTTGGATGAAGTGATGAACAGTGTACCCTAGGGACAGAAAGTGGTGATTGGAGCGGATTTCAATGGACATGTGGGTGAAGGGAACAGAGGAGACGAGGAGGTGATGGGTAGGTATGGTGTCAAGGAGAGGAATGAAGAAGGTCCGAGGATAGTGGATTTTGCCAAAGGGATGGATATGGCCATGGTGAATACGTATTTTAAGAAGAGGGAGGAACATAGGGTGACGAACAAGAGTGGAGGAAGATGCACACATGTAGATTACATCCTATGCAGAAGAGTCAATCTGAAGGAGATTGAAGACTGCAAAGTAGTGGCAGGGGAAAGTGTAGTTAAGCAGCATAGGATGGTGGTCTATAGGATGACGCTGGAGATCAAGAAGAGGAAGAGAGTGAAGGCAGAGCCAAGGATCAAATGGTGGAAGTTGAAAAAGGAAGACTGCAAGGTTGAGTTTAGGGAGAAGGTGAGACAGGCACTGGGTAGTAGTGAAGAATTACCAGACAGTTGGGAAACTACAGCAGATGTAGTAAGGGTGACAGCAAGAAGGGTGCTTGACGTGACATCTGGACAGAGGAAGGAGGAAAAGGAAACCAGGTGGTGGAATGGGGAAATACAGGAGAGTATACAGAGAAAGAGGATGGCAAAGGAGAAGTGGGATAGTCAGAGAGATGCAGAAAGTAGACAAGAGTACAAGGAGATAAGGCGCAAGGTTAAGAGAGAAGTGTTGAAGGCTAAAGAAAAAGTTTATGATGAGTTGTATAAGAGGTTGGACACTAAAGAGGGAGAAAAGGACCTGTACCGATTAGCTAGACAGAGGGGCTGAGCTGGGAAAGATTAGCAGCAGGTTAGGGTGATAAAGGATAAAGATGGAAACGTACTCACAAGCGAGGACAGTGTGTTGAGCAGATGGAAAGAGTACTTTGAGAGGCTTATGAATGAAGAGAACGAGAGAGAGAAAGGTTGGATAATGTGGAGATAGTGAATCAGGAAGTGCAACAGATTAGCAAGGAGGAAGTAAGGACAGCTATGAAGAGGATGAAGAATGGAAAAGCCGTTGGTCCAGATGACATACCTGTGAAAGCATGGAGGTGTTTAGGAGAGATGGCAGTGGAGTTTTTAACCAGATTGATTAATGGAATCTTGGAAAGTGAGAGGATGCCTGAGAAGAGGAGAAGAAGCGTACTGGTGCCGATATTTAAGAATAAGGGGGATGTGCAGGACTGTAGTAACTACAGGGGAATAAAATTGATGAGCCACAGCATGAAGTTATGGGAAAGAGTAGTGGAAGCTAGGTTAAGAAATGAGGTGATGGTTAGTGAGCAGCAGTATGGTTTCATGCCAAGAAAGAGCACCACAGATGCGATGTTTGCTCTGAGGGTGTTGATGGAGAAGTATAGAGAAGGCCAGAAGGAGTTGCATTGCATCTTTGTGGACCTGGAGAAAGCATATGACGGGGTGCCTCGAGAGGAGTTGTGGTATTGTATGAGGAAGTCGGGAGTGGCAGAGAAGTAAGAGTTGTACAGAAAATGTACAGTATGAGGGAAGTGTGACTGTGGTGAGGTCTGCAGTAGGAGTGACGGATGCATTCAAGGTGGAGGTGGGATTACATCAGGGATCGGCTCTGAGTCCTTTCTTATTTGAAATGGTGATGGACAGGTTGACAGACGAGATTAGACAGGAGTCCCTGTGGACTATGATGTTTGCTGATGACATTGTGTGAAGGTGGATGAGTTTAAATATTTGGGATCAACAGTACAGAGTAATGGGGATTGTAGAAGAGAGGTGAAAAAGAGAGTGCAGGCAGGATGGAGAGGGTGGAGAAGAATATCAGGAGTGATTTGTGACAGATGGATATCAGCAGGAGTGAAAGGGAAGGTCTACAGGATGGTAATGAGACCAGCTATGTTATATGGGTTGGAGACAGTGGCACTGACTAGAAAGCAGGAGACAGAGCTGGAGGTAGCAGAGTTAAAGATGCTAAGATTTGTATTGGGTGTGACGAGGATGGACAGGATTAGAAATGAGTACATCAGAGGGTCAGCTCAAGTTGGACGGTTGGGAGACAAAGTCAGAGAGGCGAGATTGCATTGGTTTGGACATGTGCAGAGGAGAGATGCTGAGTATATTGGGAGAAGGATGTTAAAGATAGAGCTGCTAGGCAAGGGAAAAAGAGGAAGGCCCAAGAGAAGGTTTATGGATGTGGTGAGAGAGGACATGCAGGTGATGGGTGCAACAGAACAAGATGCAGGGGACAGAAAGATATGGAAGAAGATGATCCGCTGTGGTAACCACTAATGGGAGCAGCTGAAAGAAGAAGTTAATTATTATATTGTCTCCAATTGTCCTGTGATACAGCCTATTACAATCTCACTGGTTCCTTGGTGCTGTCATCCAAGAAACACAATAAAATGAAGGAAAACTGCCATTAAGTGTCACCATTTCATGTATAGAAGCTGTTCAAAGAGGTCACAAAGAATTTATGTCAACTGCTAATGTATTTTGTAATCATCCGACCTGCCGGTTGCCATTTACAGATGTTTAGAGTAAAATAAACTGTGGAAAATGTGAGTATGGTTATAAATTTTCAAACCTTTCCACAGAAAAAACTAAATACTAAAGTGTTTTATTCCAAGCATTAGCGCAATCTGCAAAACTTTTTTTTAGTTGAAAATGTGTACTAACATTTTTTATAGAAACTGTATGCAAACAAGAAACTGTGTGCCAAATAAATTATCTTTACATACAATCAAGCCTTTTATTAACTTATTGTTAGGCAATCTACTATTTTGGGGGGTAAGAGAAGAGAAGTATTGATGCATTATCAGGATGGTGAGCCTATGGGCCACTAGTGAGAAAAATAGAATCCAGATGTTACCTGGTGTAGCCTTGGAGGTTTTACTAATGAAAAAAATGCACATCAGTTCTAGTGTTAAACCTAATAGCCATTTCTGCAGGCTATTTAACTGTATACTGAGTTGCAGCCACATGCCTGGCTGTCTGGAGAAAAAAGTGGCTTACAGTATGTTAACAAGCACATATATTTATTTGAGGTCACTGAGTGTGCATTTACTGTAGCCATCTTTTATAATTATTGTGTTTTTGATAAACTAAATTATTTTGCTAATCAAAGTGAGAATGTCTGGTTTATTCTGTTAAAGTCCAGTCCTGCCACCTAAGCTGTAAAACATTCAGTTGTGTATGTGTGCAGTGGATAATAGAAGGTTAAAGTTGATTAAATATCTGACACATTTTTTAAAAGTAATGTAATTATGTAAAAATAAAAAATATTACAATATAATGATCCCTAGGTGTGCAGTATATATTAAGATGCTGCATCACTTATCAAGAGAAGAAAGTAAATAATTTTCCCAAGGTAAAAGTACCAAATACACTTAATGGCTTTAGTGATACCGTATTTTCCTCATTTCAGGCACTTTTAACAGGTGTCCAAATAAACTGAGAACTCATTTTAAAGGCATAATGCAAAATGTATCCTTTTAAATGATCAAAAATGTCTATGTGTCCTTGAACAGGAATACATAAACATGTTGCAATGAATAATTTAGTATATAATACATTTTCCTTTTTAAAGTGATTGCTCGTGTTTGCTGAAGACAAGCAGTAAATATACTGTAGGTTCTTAATTCTAAGGATTGAACCAGATAATTGTAAAAACTTTTACATCACTTTCTTGTCACTGTTCTTTCACATGAGTTTCTTTTATCAATTTTTCATGACAGTTTAATCCATTTCTACAATTGTTCCTTCAGCTTACAGATAAATGTACTTTCACTCAGTTTCTTGAAAAGACAATACAATTGAGCTGTGTTTTCTAAGTTTCAGTTCTTGTCACTATTCCTGCTTAGAAAATAACGAGCTAATCAACCAAGTTGAAAATCTCATTTTACCTGAAATACTTTTAAAATGTATTTTTGAAAGCAGAAGTCATTCTCTTTTAGAGATTACAAAAAAAAACTCATTGGTAATGAAAATTGAATGGATGTGGAGTTTTCACAGGAAAATGACATTTTTATTATTGGATTTTGGCAGTGTTCTATACTAGTGCTGTATGGAGGAAATATTTTATAGAAGTGTGAGTCTGATTTAAAAAAGCACCATAAATGAAAACACTGCAATTTTTGAAGAGAAAACATTTCCACGCCAATGTTATTTTACAGAATGGAATATTAATAAAATGCCAAGAACTGACCCTCTCCTAGCCTGATCATCAGAATTCAGCATGTGTGTTAACCTCCTAGGGGTGACATGGCACTGCTTTGCTCTCTGTACTAGCAGCTGGTCTTCCTTGCCTAGGAAGCTTTTGTCAATCAGGGGGTTGTAATGAGAAAGACTGTGAATGATTAACACTATGGAAAGAAACGGTTTCCTCTATCACAGTGCAGGATCATTGCTAAGTGGCTGTGCATAAGTCCATAATAATACATACTACACAAGGACTACTTTCTTGTTTCCTACTCAATGTATTATCTCTGTGTTTTGTTTAATAAAGATATCTTCTGTTTTTACATTTGAGCTTGACTTTTTCTAAAGGGAGGCAATACCTTCTTGGATACAGTAATATTTAATGTTATATGTGTATATATCAAACAAATCATTTTCTCATAGTACAGTTTCACCTTCTGCTGTTTTTTGTCTGTATGACTCAAGCACTGGATACGGTGGATCAAATGACAGCCACCCGTACAATGATTTGAGGTTTTTGATCAAATAAAAGTGTATATTTTCATGCCTTTTAACTTGCATCCATCTGAAATTTTATAGTCTATGCTTCGGTGAGTCATTCCATACATCAAATGAATAAGATCAGACCAATGACTAATATTAATGTGATTTTTAACTTTATTGGTTTTCAGCATATTAATGAATGTTTTAAAACAACTGACCTGGAAAGCTGGTTATAAGCTATGTTTTAAACTGGACAAAGAATATAAAATTTTGTAGGTAAGTTTGTTAACTTTCTTATGCCAGTAGTAACATCCATTTCACCTAATCTGTTTTTAATATTTAATGTTAGGTTGATGTTGGTATATTGTAATAAAAATAAATAGATAAATTAGCCATAATCTTATAAAATAACAGTATTTGATTTATGTTTACCTATATATCATATTGTTTTCAAAAGTTTGTTTATGTGAGTTAGGTTCCTGCCATGAAACCAACAGATTTGCAGCTTTTAAACATATGGTACAGTACATATTGTAAGTCAGAAAAAATCAATTTAATTATGCTGCAGTTCGATTAAATTGCATAAATTGACCAGGAGCAGGTGTCATCACATAGTCATTTTGCATTGAGAAGGGACCCTGTATGCTGTTTTCCATCAATGTAGTCTCTCACACATTAACTGTAAGATGAGTTTTCGACTTTTCTAAAGCTGAGTCCTGTATCAATATGACAGCAAGTTGTTCAATCTAAAAAAGCATAACATCCGTCTTAAAATGGTGGGTAAGCTTTAGGTACTCAGAAGATTTGAAGTGTTTACTACAAACGTAAGCGCTACAAAGATGTATAGAAAATGTGGTTCTTTATCTTTTTTGATTGCTTGGATCCATTTTCTTCTCTGTTTCATCAATGGGAAAGCCAGTAAACCTCGGGCAAGAATGTTTTTTTGTTTAGAAGTTGAACACAGAGGGACACTACAGAAGCTCTTGTTTCATGATTCGTTGTTTAGGATACCCAGAAGAGAGTTTACTCGTTGATGATGGCTCCCACATTACAAAATGTGGAAGTGTGAAATGGTAATCCTGCAATGATGCTATGGATCACATGACACATGCTTCACATGCTTAGCAACCACACAGAATCTTAATGATCAAATCCACAAAAGAGTGAAAAAAGATAAAATAGTAACACATGTAACAATGACAATATACCACATGGGTATGGTGGGGGGATTTTGCATTGTTGGTGCATCTTCTACCTCTGCCTCCAAGTCATTTTTCTGAAATAAACACTAATTATTAGGCATTGTTTTTATAATTCCACATAATGTCTAACTGGTAGGTAGTACAGTCAAAAATATTACAAATTTCAGTTAAACAGAATAAGAGTAACAGTAAAACAGTAAAAAAAAAAATTCTACTCAAAATAATTTGAATGAGAAAACGCTATTTTTTTATGGATGAAATTTTGTACTCAGTAATAGTTTTGCTTGAATAGTTTAAGCTAGAATCTCTGAAGCCTGTGAAAATATTGATAATGCCGGGCCACCCTAAATTCCCTTGTATCTCTTCATCAGTGCCTTTGTTTTGCAAATGTGTCAATAAGCCTGCTCGCCTATCCCCCACAGAGGCAGCTGAAGTTGGACACAAAATTGTTTTGTTATGCCTTTTGTGAAAGTGTTTATTTGATATTTGGATTTCAGTCTTCACACCTTCTACACTTCACATAAACATTTTGTCATTATTACTATAACATGAAAAGAATTTCTGTTTTAGTTATGTGTTCAGGATTTCTTGCCTCACATTTCCTGTCATCGCACATTTACCCAGATTGTTGTTGACATGGAACACACATGAAATATATGTATTCCAAATAACAATATATTATTTACCCAATACAATTCCAGACACCTCTCTCCCAGATACATTGACTTCAACTCTGAGAATTCTGTGGAGGATGGGATAGCAGGCTGCCTGCTGCCAGTGCTGATTGACACATTTGCAAAACAAAGGCGTTGATGAGGAGGTGTGAGGAAATTTAAGGTGGCCAGTCATTATGAATATTTTCGCAGGCTTCAGAGATTCTAGTGTTCAATATCTAAAAATCTGTATGATAAAGTAATTATAATAATTATGCCAGTAGATCTGTCAATTTTGTAGATTTGCTTATTGTAAAAGATGACAAAAGCTACTCCTGGATGAAATTCTGATCCATTACTGCGTACAGTCACTCATAGTTTAGATTTACACTGACATTATCTACTTGTCTTTGGATTGCAGAAGTAGCTGCATTTACAAAATGAAGCCTGTGAACACATGACAATTACGCAGACTCCACACAGTAGACACCCAAAAGACTTTTTTTTAATAATTTTTAAATGATTTTGAGTAAAATGATATTACTGTATGATTTGAAATTGGAGATTGTACAAATTTTGCTTTGCAAGGAAAACATTGTTAAACAATTTCATGTCACTAGAGTTCATGATGTTCACACTCAATTTTTTTAGTATTAAGTATCGATGGTGTAATTATTTTAATCTATACTAATAAAAGGCAAAGCCCTCACTGACTGACTGACTGACTCACTCACTCATCACTAATTCTCCAACTTCCCGTGTAGGTAGAAGGCTGAAATTTGGCAGGCTCATTCCTTACAGCTTACTTACAAAAGTTAGGCAGGTTTCATTTCGAAATTCTACGCGTAATGGTCATAACTGGAACCTGTTTTTTGTCCATATACTGTAATGGAGTAGGCGGAGTCACGTATCGCGTCATCACACCTCCTACGTAATCACGTGAACTGAAAACAAGGAAGATATTTACAGCACGAGTCAAACGCGGGAACGAAGGTAAATGACGTTAATTGTTGAGTGTCTTTTAATACTGTGTAAGCATACATATTAACACATGTGCAATTAAACGTGTGCATTTACAGGGTGATTTCTCAGGCTTAAAAGCTCGCCTTTTATTAAAAAGGTAAATGCAAACTGTTTTCATTCTGAAGGGCACAAACCACGTTAGATTTCAGCCGTTAAACGCGCAAAAATGTCGGTACACCAGATAAATAAGCGCAACATATTATCAGTTGTATTGTATGCTTACAATACATATAGAAATGTGTTAATCGTTAACTAATATTATGGGATGGTGTTTTTCGACTCGCGCCTTGATTTAAACAATTGCATGTCTTGGTGGGTTTGCATAGCTTATTGTCAATATCTTTACACCTCTTTTTAAGACTTAATTTAAAAAGGTTTTCTTTTCTTCTTAATTAAAATTTAAAAGCAATACTTCACCGCTGCGAAGCCCCTCTAGCGCTGACGTCCGACGTTCGATTACCGTAAGCGAGTGCAGTGAGTGTGTACGCCTGATGAGCCAAGAATAAGGGGGAAACACGTGTCGCGTACTCTTTGCATTATTTGACAGTAAACTATTTTCAACCATTCTATGATCTGCTTCTCATAAATGAAGGCACCATGGCTGATGTTAGCTGACTTGCTGGCCAACCATATGTGTTACCTGGTAGGTAACCACCCACTCACTTCACTCCCTTACGGGAATCGAACCTCGGATGTCAGCGCTAGAGGCAAAGCCCCTAAAATTGCGCCACGGCGTGTGGTTTGTTTATTTGACAGCATGTAGATCGGGGTAATTACATTCACAGCATTCGTAGTCTGATTCACAGTCTGATTGTATGGGTGGTTACCTACCAGGTAACGCTTATGGTTAGCCAGCAAGTCAGCTCGAAGTGATCACTCGAGTGAAGGCAGCTTCACAAAAAAACAGATCCTTAACAAATTGTTATTGGTATATTTTCCCTCAATTTAAAAAGGTTTTCTTTTCTTCTTAATAAAAATTTAAAAGCAGTACTTTGCCAGTGCGAAGCGCGGGGATTTGAGCGACTGACGCATACAGACATATTCATGAGTGCAGGTACTTCGGAAAGAAAGCACCGTGTAAACCTAAAGTTTAAATTAAGTTCATAGACCTACAAAAGGTTGCCATTGATTTGAGGCAAGCTTGCTTTTCTCCTGTACAACTATACGTTGCATTCTCAAGAGTGTGCTTGCACGGCTTGGTCATATTACAACCGGAGTGCTGAACTGACAACGTGGTATACAAACAGAACTATAACAATCGTAATAAACGAACAAAAAAACAGCGGACAACCCGTGGATTAAATAAAAAGGCTGCTTCCGTTGGCGAAGCAACGAAAAAGGAAGACCTTATATGGCGTTCGTTTATAAAACAGCGGAGAGGCTGTGTGAAGTCAGCTTCACAAAAAAACAGATCCTTAACAAATTGTTATTGGTATATTTTCCCTCAATTTAAAAAGGTTTTCTTTTCTTCTTAATAAAAATTTAAAAGCAGTACTTCGCGGGGATTTAGATATAGATATATATATATATATGTATATATATATATATATATATATATATATATATATATATATATATATATATATATATATATATATATATAGATCTATATATATATATATAGATGTATATAGAGATATAGATATATACTGTATAGATATAGATATATATATATGTATGTATGTCTATATATATATATATGTAAGCTTATAAGTACTGCCTTACTTCTCTTTAAGAAAGGAAGATGTAATGATACTTGATTTAAACGATTCCATGTCTTGGTGGGTTTGCGTAGCTTATTGTCAATATCTTTACACCTCTTTTTAAGACTTATTGACTGAAACGGGCTTTAACAAAAAAAGTTAGGGCTTTGCTACAGCATACACCCTCCACAAGTTAAGGAAGTAAAAATAAAAGTATATATTTCTGTTTTATTTAAACCTTTTAAGTTCGTATGCATAGCCCCATTTGGCTCTTTTAGTTTTTTTTTTTCTTTCTTCAGTAATATTTAATCTCCTTAAAGAAAAAGAACATATGCATTTTACTTTTTTTGTATCTCTTAAGTAATATTTTAGTGTAAAAGGATAACCAGTATTTAAACCTTTTTTATTTTACACAATGTTGAAAAATTAATAAGAAAGCTACATATTTTGGCAGCTGCTGCTTTAATTTTCAATGAAATGAAAAAAGTTCTCCAAGAGAAAACCTCAATTAAGAAGAAACAGTTTGCACTATCTAAAAAGGAGAAACCCTCATTTATAAAGGTTTGCTGCAGATGACTTAACTGAAAATAAATGAATAGTTCCTATGTGTATAATACATATTTATCTATTTTACTTATGCCTTTATTCCAGCAACTTGCAACATCTGAGGTACAATTTGTTACATTACTTTTGTTTTTTGCAGCACAGGCAGGTGAAGTGACTTCCTCAGGGTCACACAGTGGTGTCAGTACCAGGATTTGAACTGACAAGCTCTGGGTTTGCTGAAATATTACTGAAGAAAGAAAAAAAACGAAAACGGGCAAATAGGGCTATGCATACAAATGTCCATCCATCCATTATCCAACCCGCTATATCCTAAATACAGGAGCCAATCCCTGCCAACACAGGGCACAAGGCAGGAAACAAACCCCGGGCAAGGTGCCAGCCCACCGCAGGGCGCACACACCCACACACACCCACACACCAGGGACAATTTAGAATCGCCAATGCACCTAACCTGCATGTCTTTGGACTGTGGGAGGAAACCGGAGTACCTGGAGGAAACCCACACAGACACGGGGAGAACATTCAAACTCCACACAGGGAAGCAAACCCGGGTCTCCTAACTGGCACCTTTCACTGCGCCACCATGCCGCCCGCGTACAAACTTAAAAGGTTTAAATAAAACAGAAATATATACCTTTATTTTTACTTCCTTAACTTGTGGAGGGTTTATCCTGTAGCAAAGCCCTAAGCTTTTTCATGAAAGCCCCTTTCAGTCAATAAGCCTTAAAAACAGGTGTAAAGCTAAACTTGCAGCACCGCTATTCAATTACACTTGCCTAACGCCTCTCCTAAGGGGACATACTGTAGGATCTAGGCATCAGTCAAAGCACCAATCACAGGCCTGATTAGAAAGCGGGAAGCTGTGATTTGTCGTCTCCCTCCCATGTAACAATCACAGCCCGTGTTATAACGCACTATGTATGTATGTATATATGTATATATGAAGAGGATGGATGGATGGATGGATGTATATGTGTGTGTTTATGTATGTGTGTATATGTATGTGTATATATATGTTGATATGTGTATATATATATATATATATGTATATATATGTGGATGTGTATATGTATATATATATATATATATATATGTATATATGTATATGTATGTGTATATATGTATATGTGTATATGTATATATATATATATGTTTACATAACCTCTTTAACACACTACTTCTCCGCTCTTTTGCTATATATATATATATATATGTGTATATATGTATGTCTATATTTATATATATATATATATATGTGCATGTGTATATATATATGTAGATATGTATATATTTATATGTATTTATATATATACAGTGGTGTGAAAAACTATTTGCCCCCTTCCTGATTTCTTATTCTTTTGCATGTTTGTCACACAAAATGTTTCTGATCATCAAACACATTTAACCATTAGTCAAATATAACACAAGTAAACACAAAATGCAGTTTGTAAATGGTGGTTTTTATTATTTAGGGAGAAAAAAAAATCCAAACCTAGATGGCCCTGTGTGAAAAAGTAATTGCCCCCTGAACCTAATAACTGGTTGGGCCACCCTTAGCAGCAATAACTGCAATCAAGCGTTTGCGATAACTTGCAATGAGTCTTTTACAGCGCTCTGGAGGAATTTTGGCCCACTCATCTTTGCAAAATTGTTGTAATTCAGCTTTATTTGAGGGTTTTCTAGCATGAACCGCCTTTTTAAGGTCATGCCATAGCATCTCAATTGGATTCAGGTCAGGACTTTGACTAGGCCACTCCAAAGTCTTCATTTTGTTTTTCTTCAGCCATTCAGAGGTGGATTTGCTGGTGTGTTTTGGGTCATTGTCCTGTTGCAGCACCCAAGATCGCTTCAGCTTGAGTTGACGAACAGATGGCCGGACATTCTCCTTCAGGATTTTTTGGTAGACAGTAGAATTCATGGTTCCATCTATCACAGCAAGCCTTCCAGGTCCTGAAGCAGCAAAACAACCCCAGACCATCACACTACCACCACCATATTTTACTGTTGGTATGATGTTCTTTTTCTGAAATGCTGTGTTCCTTTTACGCCAGATGTAACGGGACATTTGCCTTCCAAAAAGTTCAACTTTTGACTTATCAGTCCACAAGTTATTTTCCCAAAAGTCTTGGCAATCATTGAGATGTTTCTTAGCAAAATTGAGACAAGCCCTAATGTTCTTTTTGCTTAACAGTGGTTTGCGTCTTGGAAATCTGCCATGCAGGCCGTTTTTGCCCAGTCTCTTTCTTATGGTGGAGTCGTGAACACTGACCTTAATTGAGGCAAGTGAGGCCTGCAGTTCTTTAGACGTTGTCCTGGGGTCTTTTGTGACCTCTCGGATGAGTCGTCTCTGCGCTCTTGGGGTAATTTTGGTCGGCCGGCCACTCCTGGGAAGGTTCACCACTGTTCCATGTTTTTGCCATTTGTGTATAATGGCTCTCACTGTGGTTCGCTGGAGTCCCAAAGCTTTAGAAATGGCTTTATAACCTTTACCAGACTGATAGATCTCAATTACTTCTGTTCTCATTTGTTCCTGAATTTCTTTGGATCTTGGCATGATGTCTAGCTTTTGAGGTGCTTTTGGTCTACTTCTCTGTGTCAGGCAGCTCCTATTTAAGTGATTTCTTGATTGAAACAGGTGTGGCAGTAATCAGGCCTGGGGGTGGCTACGGAAATTGAACTCAGGTGTGATACACCACAGTTAGGTTATTTTTTAACAAGGGGGCAATTACTTTTTCACACAGGGCCATGTAGGTTTGGATTTTTTTTCTCCCTAAATAATAAAAACCATCATTTAAAAACTGCATTTTGTGTTTACTTGTGTTATATTTGACTAATGGTTAAATGTGTTTGATGATCAGAAACATTTTGTGTGACAAACATGCAAAAGAATAAGAAATCAGGAAGGGGGCAAATAGTTTTTCACACCACTGTATGTACATATGTATATATATATGTAGATGTGTAAATTTGTATATGTATATATATGTATATGTGGATTTGTATATGTATGTATATATATGTATATGTAGATATGTGTATATGTAGATATGTATATATATGTATATGTATATATATGGTTACATAACCTCTTTAACACACTACTTCTCCGCTGTGAAGCGCGGGTATTTTGCTAGTCTATACTAATAAAAGGCAAAGCCCTCACTGACTCCCTGACTCACTCATCACTAATTCTCCAACTTCCCGTGTAGGTAGAAGGCTGAAATTTGGCAGGCTCATTCCTTACAGCTTACTTGCAAAAGTTAAGCAGGTTTCATTTCGAAATTCTACGAGTAACAGTCATAACAGTCGACAACGTCTGCCATGTTAAACTTTCTTATTTATGGCCCCATCTTCATGAAATTTGGTAGGCGGCCTTCCTACACTAACCGAAACCGATGTACATACTTATTTCGGTGGTATGACGCCACTGTAAGCCGCCAAATTGAACTTTCCAACGGTCTTTATTAGGTATGGGCCCATCTTCAAGAAATTTGGTACGCAGGTTCCTAATGCTAACTGAATCCTACTTACGTACATATATACGTCCATAGCCTGCAGCTCGGTCGCCGTGTGAGGCGGCGTTGGGTCCCCCATCCCCACGCCTCCCACGTAGTTGGCTGCCTGCCTATATAAGGCCGTCCGTCGCTCCGGTCTCTTCATTCCCTTCCTTGCTTCGCCACGGTATTCACGTCTCCCTGCTGATAACTGCAGCCTTTTTATTTAATCCTCGGCTTCTCCACTGTTTTATTGTTCGTTTATTACGATTGTAGTTATTGTGTAGGTATTTTAGACTTAGTTTACATTGTTCTGGTACCCATTTCCTTTATCGTTCCAACCGTACCCCCATTAACATGTCTATCAAAGTGATCACCATTGATCAAAGAACTGTCACTTACCGAGTGGTTTCCATGCCCGAAGATGGCGACTGCCTTTTCCATTCTCTGTGTTACATATTGCACAGCCATATCAGGCTCACTCTTGATATCCGGAGGAACATTGTGACTTATGTATTAAATGACTGGAACAGGTTCAAGGTGTGGACTGATGACGGTACAGGACATAATTATACTACACAGGAGCACTATAAGAGTGAAATGCTTAAGTCCTTCACCTATGGTTCTGCATGTGAGTTGATGGCTGCCGCTGAATTGTTCGGTTGTCGCTTTCAAGTGTACCGAAATGGCCAAATATTTTACACCTTTGGACAACCGCCAATGCCTGTTAAACATCTTAAATTCACAGGTGACGATTTGAGTAGTGGACACTTTGATGTTTATGAATGTTTCAACTCTCAAAAGCTGGATGCGAAGTTATCGATGAAACCCATTTCAATTCAAACGCCTCCAATTTCCAGTAAGGTTCCACTTCGCAATGACAATTAATAAGTCTCAGGGACAGACCCTACAAAAGGTTGGCATTGATTTGAAGCAAGATTGCTTTTCACACGGCCAACAAAGGTTGCATGCCCAAGAGTAAGCTCAGTACACAGCTTGGTCATATTACAACTGGAGGGCTGAACTGACAACGTGGTATACAAAGAGATCCTTAACAAATAATTATTGATATATTTTCCCTCAGTTTAAAAAGGTTTACTTTTCTTCTTAATAAAAATTTTAAAGCAGTACTTCACCGCTGCGAAGCACGGGTATTTTGCTAGTACTGTATAAAGCCTCTGTTAGTGGGACTTGCAGTATAAAAAGTTAATTGATTAGAGCATCCATAAAGGTGACAAATATTTGTAGATAATGCCTACATTTTATTTGTAAAAATATTGCTCTTTGGGAATGTTTTAATATGTAGAAACTGACCTAAAAATACATTGAGTTAGGAATGTTTTTGGAAATTATTTTATATTATTTTGAATTGTGATAAAACTATTAAATATTCAAGTTATTCAATTAGCCATTTTTTGCACGTGCAAGGCCTTATTTTGAGGGAGCATTAAAACTATTAACAAAGGTGTTAAATAATAAAGAGCAAAGGGTTGGTGAATATCTTGCAATTAGATTCTAGCTTGGTATTAATTTCCTACTGTTAACTGTTAGTAAAATATTCAAATACATATGAAACTATTCAGTTCTTGTAGGCAGACGTTAACTGACACATCATTTTTAATCATCAATCATTTATTTAATGATTTTCTTTCACAACACGCCTGCACGCCTTGTCTTTTTCCTTTGATCCTTATCTAGATCTCCATCTCCTATCTTTCCTTATATTCATTTCCTCCCTCTTTTTATAATTAGTAATGCACATGGCAATGAAAGCAGATTCACTGACACTGAGTTACATGGTCTATAATTATTTTAAGTTTATAAGATGTAGGCATATTTAGAAATGTCTTTTTCAAGAAGGATTTCTTGAAAGGTAATATTAACAGAGACACACTTGAGAAACATCACATCATTAGGATTTTTATGCCTAACTGTTTAAATACAGGACTAACACGTGGGCGCATTAGTTATAGCTCAAGAAAACTGGGGATGATCCCAGCTCAGTCACTCATAACAATCAACTATAACCACTTTCGACAAGTTGAGCTAAAAAACAACCAAGTTTGAATTCTGGGATGCTAAAAGGAAAAGAAATGGCTACTATATACAAACCTTAAATAACATGTAATAAAGCCAAATGTATTGAGAATTTATATTCAAATTACAAACAGATACATATGTAAAAACATCTAAACAAAAGAATGTATTAGAGCAGAGGTGGGCAAACTTTTCTCGTCGAGGGCCACAAGGACATCTGTAAGGTCTCTAGTGGGCCGATGTAACAAAAATCCAAATTTACCAAAAAATGGATGTTATTTTCACTCAAAAATATATTTATTAGTCATATAGCTATATATTATCCTTTAACATACAATTCATAATAAAAACTGAGCTGACCTTTTATAAATTACATCTTGAGGGTCACATAGCCATTTACAATTAAAATGGTTTAGTTCATTGTAGTTAAAAGGATATTTCTTGCTGACAAAATTAATAATTTTGGTATTATTAAAATATAAAAGTAATGAATGAAAACGTACACACAACAAAAATTTGAATGAGTGTTCTTCTAATTGCTCCTTTTTGCAAAGTTGGACACTGCAATAGATTTGTTTCTTGTTTTTCCTTTTTTCTGCTAATGTACTAACATCTCCATATGTTATATTTATGATACCTCAGCTAACAAATAATAATAATACTTCATGTTACATTGTTTTATTTACACCATAACAATACCTGGTGTCACTGCTTAGCCAATTACAACATTGTCAAATTATTATCTTTTGACAATAAATTTTTCACATTATCCTAAATCAATACTCTGTAGCCTTTGTCAAACACTAACCCACTTTTTACGCAAATTACTTTATGGCAGGCCAAAGCATGAAGCTGCCCCATGCTCATATTTTTCAGGTGGTCCGATTTTACTGTCACATCGTAATGATGTGTTTGTTAAGTTAAATGGCAGTTCAAAACTGATCATTTCTGTATCCATATACATATACAAAAACATCTAAATGAAAGAATGTACTAGAACAGAGGTGGGCAAACTTTTCTCGTCAAGGGCCACAAGGACATCTGTAAGGTTTCTAGCGGGCCCGATGTGACAAATATCCAAATTTATTTATTTTCACCTAAAAATATATTTATTAGTCATATAACTATATAAATTTGGCACACAAAGAAAGCAGAAAATAAAATTAGCTTTTTGCTGTAATTCACTTTCTGATGAATTACTTTAAAACTTGTCCTTAGTTTGAAAATGTCTCTTCAATTTGAACTCCTGAAAAACAGCAAGACTGTCATGGCATATTAGGGACACTGCTTTACTTTCAACATTGCTAATTCATCTTCAATTTTGCGTTTTTTCACAGTAGCACTCTTAGTTAGGGATAACATATTTTAATGTAAAATACAGCACGACAACAGCAGAATTAATCTGAGTGATTGAAGCACACTCACGTGAATATGTAGAGCATACATAGCAACCAGCCTTGTGACTACGTACGATCGAAATGTCTGTCTGTCTCATAACTCTAGAGTTCTGGGGCTGAATCCTGTCATTGTCTGTCCATCAAAATGGGCAATTAAGTTAATTGGAAATTCTATATTTGTCCAGTGTGAGTGTGCCATGTGAGTGTTAGTGGGCCCTTTAATGGACTGATGCTTCATGAAGGATTGGTTCCTGCCTTGTGCCTAATGCTGCCAGAAACCCTTATTTGGCTTAATTAGGTTGTTATGTTACTTTGTTTATCTTCCGCATGTCAAAGTCATGTTAGTTAGATTAATTAGTGACTTTGAATTCTCTGTGTGAGTGTAGGTGTGAAGGTGAACTGTGGCAAAGTGGCTTTTAAAAAATGGTTTCTGCTTTCCTTGCACTGAAGTTCATACAAGCACTGGGTTGCCTGACCCTGAACTGGGTTACAGGTTAAGTAATGGATACAAAACCAGATGTTTTACCAAATTACCACTGAAAGATCTAAATGACAGCCTGTTTGATATTTTTCCCCCAATTTGGTTTAGGATATACTAGATCAAAAGATGAGACATATATTTTCATGTCATCTATTTTGCAGAACTGATGTAGCACTAATTATTACAAAAAGATTTTGGAAAATGATCAGTCAGTCCAATTAAATACATATTCAGAGCCTCTCAAGTTTCATTAGCTTTGTTGAAAAGATAGATGGACAGGAAAAAGGAACCAGAAGTCAAGCAAAACAGATAATCATGCAGTGTTCCTGACAGCAACTAAAAAGTTAATTGCAAAGGTGCCTACAGTGTCAAACTGCTTTTTTCAAATGCATTTAACAACAGTGTCAAATAGATTTTAATTAGGTTTCCAAAAGTATTATCCTTTAACATACAATTCATAATAAAAACTGAGCTGGCCTTTTATAAATTACAAATCTTGAGGGTCACATAGCCATTTACAATTAGAATTCATTGTAGTTAAAAGGATATTTCTTGCTGACAAAATTAATAATTCTGGTATTACTAAAATATAAAAGTAATGAATGAAAACTGACACACAACAAAAAATTTTAATGAGTATTCTTCTAATTGCTCCTTTTTGCAAAGTTGTACACTGCAATAGATTCGTTTCTTGTTTCCTTTTTTCTGCTATTGTATAACATCTCCATATGTTAAGTTTATGATACCTCAGCTAACAAATAATACTAATACTTCATGTTACATTTTTTTATTTACACCATAACAATACCTGGTGTCGCTGCTTAGCCAATGTAACATTACAACATTGTCAAATTATTATCTTTTGACAATAAATTTTTCACATTATCCCAAATCAATACTCTTTAGGCTTTGTCAAACACTAACTCACTTTTTACACAAATTACTTTATGGCAGGCCAAAGCATGAAGCTGCCACATGCTCATATTTTTCTGGTGGTCCGATTTTACTGCCACTTCGTAATGATATGTTTGTTAGGTTAAATGGCCGTTCAAAACTGATCATTTCTGTATCCATTGAGCTCTGCATAGTAGTTGTGTCCTGTCCAGAGTTGGTTTCTATCTTGTATCCTGCCACTTCAAGAACTGGTTTGTGACAGACCTTGTCATAGTGTTAGTTTGCTTTAATTTATGAGTAACTATTTATAGATTAATTGCTCTTTTGTAAATAGTTATGTAGCACTTACCTTTAGTATTGAGGTTGTGCAGAGGTTCGACCAGTAAGAAAACAGCTACGCAGCTGAACAGGTAGTTGTGGAGAGCTACTGGTCCTATACTCTCAAGAGATGCCATTCTGGTGTTATTTTGTTTCTGTAAAATAGAGGAAGCAGGATAGTTAATATGTTGAGATTTTGTGGGACCAAATGGGTATGAACATGTGTATGAGCTTTGGTTCATTGATATAAAGATTTCTGCATGGTGTAACATGGGTTATGGCGCACAATTTCATTGGAATGGACAGGATAAGCATCAGTGGGGACTGGAGGATAAAATCTTACAGCCTTATAAAACTGAAAAACAGACACTTTTGTCTTGAGTCTTTTGTGTGTGTTTTTTGGCTCAATGTCTTTCTGAAAAACGCGTAGAAGAAAAGTGAGTGTATGGTATAGGTCCCCTAGAGGAGGATGTGTGGAGAAAACTGGTAAGCTTGTTGTTGGCTTATTTTTCTGTGCAGTTTTTCTTTTTGAGATTAATTTTTTCTAACATCCTATTGAAGGAAGAAAAAAATGAATCAAATTATTGACTTTTTTATTCAAGTTTTTCTTCTTTTATAATTTTGATTCATACATGCTCTGGAACAGTGTTTAATAGACACTGCACTTCAATTTTGCTGACACTTTTTAATAAAGGACTGTTGTTTTTGTACAATCTATTACTTTTGTCTGTGTCTCTCTCTTCCACCCTAGTTTATATCAGTCAAGAACTACAAGTTGTCCCAGTGATTAGGTTGAGGCGATGGATTTGGTTGGCATGGGGCAACTTTGGGAACAACAATTTATTTCTTGCATAGGCCAAAATCACACAACGAATACCTCAATGGGCTTTAACATGCCATTTTTTGACAGCCCCCCAAGCTTGACTTTCTGAAAAGGCAAGAAAAAACTCCCAAAAAACCTAGCAAGTAAAAAAATGGAAAAAAAATCTTGAGAAAGGCAGTTCAGAGAGAGACACCCTTTTAGATAGGTTGAGCATGAAATGGGGTAAATACAACACATAAAACAGAATACAAGTAATCCTCTTCACAGAGCTAGATGGCCATTTTGTAATTGCCACCTCAGTAATACAATACAATAGTAGAAACTAAATATTTCTTTGCCCAGCGCTCCTCATCAAGTGCAAGTGAAGAGTACTGTGACAACTCTCAAATCAAAATGCAAGAATAGATTATACCACTCACTAAATGCAGAACTGTCACATATAAGGATACGGATTTGTTACAATAAATCAAAAACAAAGTAGAAACTAATTAACATAAATGCAAAACAACAATATCTTTCATTAAGCTAATTGTAGAACCACAGCAGGAATGTAGAAAAGGAGTCTGACAAGCAAGACACAGTCCAAGTCTTGGAGACCTCGATCAACTAGCCACCTCCACTCTACTGTCCATTTTTAACCCGAGTCAATGCTGAGTTGGCCAATCTGATGAAAGGACCCTTCTACCTACTGATTCCAATGATCCTTTATCAGAGATGAGTTTTCCATATCCAGGCAATCAAACTGGCAGTAGAACAGCGGTACCAAGGGCTGCATAAGGATACTGAGAAGAGAAACAGAATAGGGTAGGATTAGTAACAGTTTATAAATATCCCATTACATATATTTTAGTACTAATGACTTACAACAGAGATGCAGTATGCGCAGCTAATCAGCAGCTTTAGTATGCTAAACTAAAGTAGTAAGTTTTCAGCCTGGATTTTAAAGCTGAGGTTACTGAAAGGTAACATCTTATAGTAGCAAGCAGACCATTCCACAGCTTTGCAACCCTGTAATCTGAAGGCCAATAGATTAAGTTCCTCCACTTCGGCTATATTTTTGGGAGGATGAACAGCTGAAAGGAGGAGTGAATTACTGAACGCAGACAAATAGTGGCAAGACCCAGATTTGCTCAGAGAGTGGAAAGTGTAATGGGAAATGTGAGTGCTGAATGGTGGTGAGAGGGACTGCTGTTGCCTAAGAGGCACTCTTGCAGACAGATTACACATTCGGCTGAATCCCTTTCACACAGATGGCGAAGAAGGTTATTCTGAATTTCCTAACATTGGAGTTATCAACTATAATTCAATTCATCAGCCTTTGAGCTATTGACTGATGAAGCTCATCCTGAAAACACAAGGAAATCAGTTCAAAATAATTTTTGTCATATGATAAAACATAGAATTAAAATAGAATATAATTAACAATACTATAACCGAAAATGAAAATAAATGCACCTTTTATATTGAGTGTAGAGCAAGATTCAAAATACACCCACATTTTCACCTATATGTATGAATGTCATTTGAAAATTAATGTCCTTTGGATGTCATTTAAATATGAATATCCTAACCCAATGTCCTTGGACAAGTACAACATGATTGATGGCATGTTGCCTCAAGACTATCGCTAAAATAAAATAAAATAAATGGTAATGTTATACCAAACTACAAATTATGCTGATTGTAAACAAAACAATTTCAACATCAGACCTTTGTGCCATTTCTTTCCACAGCTATTTTTGTTTTCACTCCGTCGATAAAAGGCATTCTCTGAAATCAACATCACTCTACATGCTCACCTTACAGTATATTGAATACATTACAGCACTAGATGGCAACAGGACCTGTCATTTTTTATGTACAGTGGTTTTTAAGTTAAGAGAATAAATGTACGGGACACTGTAAAGCAAAATAGTATGTCCTCAAACAAGGACGCAAGGTTGGAAGAGGTTAAAATTGAATCTACAACAAAATAAACGTGCAGAAAGTGAAGGGCTTTGAATATTTTCTGAATTCAATGTATGTGAGAGTATGTTTTTGTGTCATAATATATCTTTGACAAAAAATAGTTAAGCTGATTGTTGCAAATGAAAACGTAAAGCAACCAAAACGAAAAACGAGACCAAGAATCCTAGCCTCTTTTTAGCAATTGTTCTGACCATTCGACAAAAACATTCAAGAAGCAGTTAGATTAAACAGACCATGAAATGAGGACTCCTTGAATGGAAGAAACAAGGAAAACTTTTAAAAAAACAGAGACTGACAACCAGACAAAAGCAAGAAAAAAAAAACATTTAAAATGTCACCCGAAAGTCACAGTCAAATGTGGTAGAATATAATTCCTCTGACTCCAAAATGCAAAAAAAGCATGACTTAAGCACAATACTATGGCAGTGACAGCTGTTATCCAACATCTTTTTTATAGGAAGAAATAAGATGATCTAATATGCCATTTGACTTTGATGTTATGTGACTGGTAACGGAAGCAGCAACCTGTAAAGAGTCTGAACATGGCCACAGCAAGGAATTCATACAAATTATCACAAATATTGCATATGTGAAAAAACAAAAAAAAACTTTGAAAGAATTACACATTATAAGCAAGAACACTTCAAAATGATAGATTTACCACAGCAATATTAAAAACACTAAAGAGAAGAAAAAACTCGGGGTTTGGGAGTTGGGGCAAATCAAGAGCAAACCCTAAACCTTAACAAGAAACGTTTAGTAAATCTTAGTAAATCATTGCTGAATCTTTTAGTAAAGGAAAACAAAATTCTATCAAAGAGGTTACTGCAAATGAAGATAGAAAAGCTTACTTAAGGGACAACAAGACGACGGAGCTGAAAGCCCCAGAAATTAGAATAGAGATTGAAGAGACCTTAAATAAGCACCCCAGTGGCAACCCAAACAGCAGCGTAACTGCACGTTTAGAAAATTCAGTACTCCCAGGTTCAATTAACAAAAGAAAATACATTCAAACACAACCAGTAAATAACAGATAATTAAATAAATTAAACCAAATAGAAAATATTACAGGGTAATAATTAACAACAGTAGGCACATGTGGATAGAAATATTTATCAAACAGAAAAAAGCAAGAAAGCAAAAAACAGTGACGGAGTACCCACCATGATACAAACACTTACAAAGAAAGCTACTGTCTTGTCTCCAGTAAGTTTTAAATAATTATGATACAACCATGAACTAATGTGATCTATAAAATCAATCAATGAATCTGGAGGAGTGTCAGCGGTCAAAATAAAAATTTGAGTGGCATCAGAGTAAAAATTGATTTCAATCCTTACTGTGTAATAATAAATTAATTAATATAGAGTAAAGAATGTACCAAGAATGTAGCCAAGCACAAATAGGTGAAGAGAAGGTGAGAATTACTTCCTGCCAATAGACACAAATTGCTATCCGCTAAACAGCATGCCATGCCAAAGGGCCTAAATAACAAGGTGTTGAATGAACACAGAATGGCCGACTGTATCAAAAGCCACTGAAAGATCCATCAGTATAACACCAGAACAATTGCCGTTATCAGCTGGTATCTCAGCATTCTGCTTTTACCCTTCTTAATTAGAATCATGAAAAAAACAACTGAAAAAATTAACTGTCAATGTAAATGTTGTACATGGCAGCTGTGACTTTAAACTTAGGTCAGTGCATACTGTATATAAATATATTGAAGCACAATTCTTACAACTTGTGAATGTGAAGAAGCATTTTCCTTTTGTGACATTTGGGTTATAGATATTTATAGATATTCATATGTTTTTTGTTTTATGTATATATTAATAGCATATGTTGGAAATTTTCTAAACACCCCATAGTAAATAATAAGCAGTGGACAAATATAAATCTTATCCTTATCATTTAAATATTTAAATAAGAGTGTAGTATTGTGCACCTTCTTTCAGCTTTATCAAAAGCATTTCTTTTAATGGAGGCATGCAGGCTGTAATGTATTTTGTTGTTCATACTTAATTGAGCTTAAAAGTTGAAGAGATTGATTCATTATTTAGATGGCTATTTTCTTCCACTAAACTGACATTCAAGGCTGTTAGTAAAATATTGCTATTCATTGTTTGTATGTACAATAATGGGCATGAATTAGCACATTATTTCATTCCATCTATTTCAGTTAATTGGACTGTGGGACAGGCTATCTAATTACATTTTGAAGTGTCATGATGAAAGCAATCACACTGTATTAAATGACTATTGTAGTGGCACTAAAAAAGCCACCCAGTCAAACTTAAATACAATTAACTGTCAGCTTTAATTTACAACATACAAATTTCAACAGCATTTTAAGGAATTTATATATTTATGCCAACATGAATAATTGTGTATACATTATAAAGTGGAAGCAGACATCAGTTACAGCATTAAGGAATGAACACAGCCTTACTAATGTACAGTTTTTGTTATCTTATTCTGCCACTTATCTCCATAAACTACATCTAGGCTTTTTGAACTATGCCATTTAAACTTGATAGTTATCTCATCTTACTTCAATCTGAAATCTATATGATCCAGTTTAGAGTCTCAGGGTGCTAGAGTCTCAGCACTTCTGGGCATAATGTAGGAATTAACCCTGGACCAGTTTTTCTAGATTTTAATTTGTGATCAAATTTTTATGTTGAAAAGGATAAAATACAACCACAAAATTAGTGTATGTTTAATAGATATATACAAAAAAAGAAACCGATTGGTTGCCTCCTTGACCTTCTAAAATTCCACTTTGAGGTTTAAACAAATAAAAAAAAAAACTCACTACTATGGGGGGGGTCGGCACGGTGGCGCAGTGGTAGTGCTGCTGCCTCGCAGTAAGGAGACCTGGGTTCGTTTCCCAGGTCCTCCCTTCCGTGGAGTTTGCATGTTCTCCCTGTTTCTGTGTGGTTTCCTCTCACTGTCCAAAGACTTGCAGGTTAGGTGCATTGGCGATCCTAAATTGTCCCTAGTGTGTGCTTGGTGTGTGTGTGTTCTGCGGTGGGCTGGCGCCCCGCCCGAGGATTTGTTCCTGTGCTGGCTGGGATTGGCTCCAGTGGACCCCCGTGACCCTGTGTTAGGATATAGCGGGTTGAAAAATGACTGACTGATGACTGACACATTACTACGGAAAAGGGGTAGAGCACCAAAAGAAGACTACAAAAAGAAGGGTTCAAAGAGTAGAAAAGACACAAGAAAGCAGTCAAAAAGAGAGGGGCAATGAGACATTTGTGCTACTGACCAGCAGTCACCCGACCATAAGCCAGTTTAATTAGATTACATCATATAGTACTTACAGCACTAGATGCCCTTCTAAGCCACAGTGCAGACAGCTGCAGGTGGAGAAGAAGGTCATACGTAAAATTTGGCCTTCCAAAGATTTGAAGAGACATGGAGACTTCTTTTGGGAGACCGGTAACTATTTATTTGCTACAGTACCCAATTAAAGGGGTCCTAGAGACAACACGGGGAACACAAGTTTATGAGAAGTAACATGAGATTCACAAACCACAAAGGTGCTCAGGATTTCAGATAAAACAGATGAGACAAAGGACCAGAGAGAAGTAACAGTAGGGTAGTGCCAGAACAAGTGAAGAACTGCACCACATAAATAGAGATGACAAAGAGGATCAGATTGCAAAATCCAAATGATTGCATTGTTTAGATGTAGGTTACAAATGATGAATCAGTTTAAACTGAGAATACCAGTGGTATGGGTTTTGAGAACAGTTAGACTTGTTAGTGAAATAGCTTCCCAACACAGTCATGGTGCTTAAGTAAAATCTACTTGCCAGATCAGTGTAATGGACAGTGGTTTATGATATGCCTCTGTAAGAGGGGGCTGTGCTGTAGAAACTGGTTTACTATAAAGGAAGAAGGGAAACTGAAAAAAAAGGAAATGGCAGGTTGTTACATTTACAAAAATGTTTTTATTTTATATTACATGTATTGTTTATTTTCCACTTTTGAACATAAATAAATCATGTTTAACTTATTGAATCTTGTGGGATGTACAGTACAATATACTAATTTCAGTTATTTAGGTAGAAGTCAAAATAGTTATATTTAGTCCTCACCGGCAATTAATAAGCACAAATCGGATTAATCGTCAGAGGAGGATGGATAACTTGGTGGTAAAATCATGTGACTTTCAAAGAAGCAACAGGTTGTAGGTTTGAGTTATTGTCACAGATTAAGAGCAAAAAGTTAGTGAAATAAAAGTAAAAAAAAAAAAAAACACACACACAAACAAGAAATATTCAGATATTCATTTAAAACACTTAATCACACAGACTAACATTACTCCGTTTTGCGTTTTTCCTTGTATTCTCTTTTATTGTTTTGTCAAACTATGCTCACTAACTACCGTCACAAGTCAGTAAATGTACTATTAGGTTGTCTAGATTTACTCACTTAGTACAGGTATGTTTACATACTTAAAAAAACAAAAATTCAGGTAGGTGTACCTGTCCTATCCTGGCCTGTCTTGGCCTGTCTATGTGAGGGGAATAGAGCCACTGACTGTGCTGAGGTGGAGGTCTCTGAGTCTGGAGAAATTGCTACTGTAGGATCCTACTGAGACTCTGTACTTGTGTAGTTGCAGGTCAGCATGGTCATGCCTAGTACTGGGTCACAGCAGGGAAGGGGTATGCAGAAGCAGTGCAGAAGCAGAAACTCTTTTCACCTCCAAAACACTCTTGACATACTGTTCCTTCAGAATAACTCTTACCCCATTTCTCCTCCCATCCACACCATGATTGAACAATTTGAATCCACCTCCAATCCACCTGGCCTTACTCCCCTTCCATTTAGTCTCTTGCACGCACAATATATCAACCTTCCTTCTCTCCATCATATCTGCTAACTCTCTCCCCTTACCAGTCATACTGCCAACATTCAAAGTTCCTACCCTCAGTTCCACTCTCTTTACTTTCCTCCTCTCCTCCTGCCAACAGTAGCCCAATTTCCGTCAGCACCCTGTTGGCTAACAGTACTGGTGGCGGTCGTTGTTAACCCGGGGCTCCACCGATCCGGTATGGAAATTTGTATTGTTGTCCGCATATTGATTTGGCAAAATTTTACACTGGATGCCCTTCCTGACGTAACCCTCCCCATTTATCCGGGCTTGGGACCAGCACGAAGAAACACACTGGTTTGTGCATCCCCTGTGGCTGGGTTCAGCTTTTGAATACTAATATTTTGTAATTTTGTTGGTTTGTATTGTTTTTACCAAATAAAACTTGTTTTGGTATAAGCAAACCAGTTTATTTCTTATTAAAATCTTTGAACATGAACTATAAAATGATACTGGAACAAGTATAATTGACAAGCTAAAAAGTTTATAGCTAAGTAACTCGGTGAGGTGCATTTTTTAAAAAGTTTATAAAAAAATTGTTAAAATATTATGCTTTGTTTACAGGAGTCATGTTCATTTAACATAACATAATTAATTTAACAATGAATTGAAACATTTTCATTAATTTTATATAAAAATATAATGTTTCAGGATATATTAATTTAGTGCATTAAGCATAATTAAATTATTTTTGATAAAAACAATTTTATTACTGCAGTAGGCTGGCGCCCTGCCCAGTGATTTGTTCCTGCCTTGCGCCCTGTGTTGGCTGGGATTGGCTCCTGCAGACCCCTGAGACCCTCTGTTGGGATATGGCAGGTTGGATAATGAGTGACTGACTTACTGACTGACAATTTTCTTATGTGCAACCGATGTACATATATTTTTTATTTTAATCTGACATGCCTTTTTTTTCAGTGGAGGAAGAAAAGATATCCAGTACGTGTCCAGAAACCAAAGGAACACCATACAGTATATTCGGAGGTGGAATTAAAAAAAGATGGTAGAATTTATAAGCAAATCCTGGAATGCCACTAGACCAGAGAAAAAGTACTAGTACCCCCAAGTAGCCAGACTCCTCAAGGCATCCAGAATGGAAATGAGATAGGACAGCCTCCATTCCAGATGGCAATGTTGTAAAATGTCATCTAGAGACAGACCAGAAAGTTTCCACCTGCCGCCAAATCTAAAGAGCATAACTAATGCTCTGAACTACAGGGGAATCAGGAGGATTTCAGTTTAATGAAAACAAAAGGAGCAGGACATATTAAAAGAGAAAAGAGACCAATTAACAATCAACCATGGAGGAGGATTAGTGGGTGGTGGGGGGTTAAGCCAATGTTAAATAGGGTGCAGAATACATGTCCACTTGTCAATTGTGTTTTTCCCTTTTTGGTCTGTTAATGCTGTTAAAAGAATGTGTATTATTGAAATGAGGTGCAAGCATTTGGGTCCATATGTTAACCTTCTGTCAAAAGCTAGTCACCAAAAAGCCTGGCCTTAATGGCCAGTAGAATATCATTATATTTTGAGTAGCAGATATTAAGTGGTAGACAATGCCTTTGCAAATACTTAATTGATAAATTCATCAACCACAATATATTTTTAATGGATCAATGAAAATTCTAAATCATTTGAATACTATAGTGAAAACTTTTTAGAGTTAGTGCACTTGTGTGAAAACTCTTTGAAGGAATAGAAGTCAGGAACAAAGTCAAAGCCTATCATCTGTTAAAATGGGCATACTGTCATGATAAACAGGCATAGGAATATATTTATATGCTCTAGACATTTTGTTGAGTTACCAAGGGATTTAACAGTAACAGGCAGAAAAAAAGGGAAGCAGCAAATGGTGTAAAAGCTCTCTCTGGCCCTCAATGCAAATCTGAAAATACTGCAGCTATTAACTAGTTGATCTCATATGTGCTTATAAGGACTTACGTTACTCACATGATTCATTGTACAGGTATAAAAAAAGTTTTTTTTTGAGTGTAAAATGAGTCTATGTTACAATTGTGAAGGACACCAGCTGCCAGGACCACATAAGCCACAATGACATGAATTAACATACCGAAGTGTGACTATGCCCATGGTTTTCTGTAATATGATTGCATTGCAGCCATCTTCTAATCCTTGAGCGTTGTAAGACTGCAAGCCAAACAATTCAAAATGAAAAATAAAATAACAAAAAAGAAATGTGTAACGATTTACATTATGAGGTAGACCCAATTTCAGTCAGGTTTTAGGGCCAATCACAGTACAGAGACAGCACTTGTCAGGGTGACTAATGAACTCTTAATCGCAGCAGATCATAGTCTTTTAAAACTAACAACCTTTATAGACCTCATTGCTGCTTTTGATACATTCAATCACAACATTCTTTTGTTTAGACTTGACAATGAGTTAAATATTGTTGGAGAAGCTCTTGCATGGCTTAAATTGTACCTTAAGGACCATCAGCAATTTGTTGCTGTTGGTAGATTTAGGTCTGACCCATCTTACTTTCTCCAGGGTGTCCTTCTGGGATCAGTTCTTGGCCCTCTGCTTTTTATCATTTATACAGTAATCCCTCCTCCATCGCGGGGGTTGCGTTCCAGAGCCACCCGCGAAATAAGAAAATCCGCGAAGTAGAAACCATATGTTTATATCGTTATTTTTATATTGTCATGCTTGGGTCACAGATTTGCGCAGAAACACAGGAGGTTGTAGAGAGACAGAAACGTTATTCAAACACTGCAAACAAACATTTGTCTCTTTTTCAAAAGTTTAAACTGTGCTCCATGACAAGACAGAGATGACAGTTCTGTCTCACAATTAAAAGAATGCAAACATATCTTCTTCTTCAAAGGAGTGCGTGTCAGGAGCACAGAATGTCACATAGATAGAGAAAACAATCTCTAGCAAACAAATCAATAGGGCTGTTTGGCTTTTAAGTATGCAAAGCACCGCGGCACAAAGCTGTTGAAGGCGGCAGCTCACACCCCCTCCGTCAGGAGCAGGGGGAGAGAGAGAGAGAGAGAGAGAGTTTGTTTTTCAGTCAAAAATCAATACGTGCCCTTCGAGCTTTTACGTATGCGAAGCACTGTGCAGCATGTCATTTCAGGAAGCAGCTGCACAAAAGATAGCAACGTGAAGATAATCTTTCAGCATTTTTAGACAAGCGTCCGTATCGTCTAGGTGTGCGAACAGCCCCCCTGCTCAATCCCCATACGTCAGGATCAGAGAAAGTCAGAGCAAGAGAGAGAGAAGAGTAAGCAATCTAGCTTCTCAGCCATCTGCCAATTGTGTCCCTTGTATGAAATCAACTGGGCAAACCAACTGAGGAAGCATGTACCAGAAATTAAAAGACCCATTGTCCGCAGAAATCCGCAAACCAGCAAAAAATCCGCGATATATATTTAAATATGCTTACATATAAAATCCACAATGGAGTGAAGCCGCGAAAGGCGAAGCGCGATATAGCGAGGGATCACTGTATACTTCCTCTCAGTGCCATTATTAGACGACATGGTCTATGGTTTCATTGTTATGCTAACAATACACAAATCTATGTACAGATTTACACACAGGGCTTACACAAGCATTACCACGGCCTGCATTGGTTGCCTGTTTGGCTAACATCTAAACACTGGTTGCCTGAAAACTTTCTTAGACTAAATAGTGACAAAACTAAGGCATTAATTATTGCATCTCCAGGCACTTTAAAGAAAATAGACAATTCCTCTGTAAAAATCTCTGGCTTATTACATCCTTGTCTGCACAGGTTAAAAACCTTAGTGTTATTCTTGCTCTTACACTCTCCTTTGATCCTCACATTAATAATATTACCAAGGTTGCCTTTTTTCACCTTAAGCACATTTCAAGGCTGCATCCATTTCTCTCTGATACTGTAATCAAGATGCTTAATCATGCTTTTGTCACCTTGCAACTTGACTGTTGCAATGTAGTGTTGTTTGGTATCCCTGCTCAGAGTATAAACAAATTGCAGTATGTACAAAATTCAGCAGCTAGAGTAGTTACCCACTTAAAACCCTGGAAGCATATTACTCCTATAATCATGGCTATGGAATGTCCTGCCTTTGGTGCTCTCTACATGTACCTAATTTTCTGTTTTTAAATCTAGACTTAAAACCTATCTTTTTAATATTGCCTTTTGTTGTTCTTATTAATTTTGTATGTACATTGGATTGTTTGATTGTATGTGTATTGTTGTATTGTGGCCTTGGGTACCTTGAAAGGCACTTTTAAATAAAATGCATTATTATTATTATTATTGAACAGTATATCATATGTGGGTTTACTTATACCAGTAATTCAGGAGGTTACTTGACAAAAAAAACTGAAGTGATTCCCAAGCATTCATTCTTATTCTTATTCTTATGAACACCAAAAAACTACAAAATCTTACATATACCCAAACACTTGAACAAAGCTTCCTCTTCTTTTCCCTAATCTAATCAATTTTTATATTTCCTGTATCAGATTTGTTGTGGTTTACACCTGAAGAAGACATAGGTTACACATGCTACACCCCATGTTCTCAGGTGTCTCACTAGCATAATTCTCACTGAAATCATGACCTGTGTCAATTATTTAGAACCCCAATATGCTATAACCAAGAAATTCACACTTGGGCAAACAAACACACAGTAAAGGCTGTTTCACTTTTTGGATTTCTTTTTTGTTCTTTATTTCACCTTATACAATTTCTCTTATTAGGAATTTGTTAGTTTTCACATACCCCTTGGGGTCAGAGTGCAGGGTCAGCCATTGTACAGCGCCCCTGGAGCAATTGAAGGTTAAGGGTCTTGCTCAAGAGCCCAGCAGAGTAGGATCTCTTTTGGCAGTGACGAGGATTCGAACCGGGCAACATTTGGGATACCAGCGCAGATCCTTACCTTCAGAGCTACCAGTCTACCCCTCTGATGATTTGATTTGTGTTTTTTTCTAGAAAGCAGCCATTTTTTCTTTATCTATCTCAAAGGGTTTGTGTTCAGCAAATGTGCCTCATTGTTTAAAAGTATGTCAGGCAACTTAAAACTGTAAGCAGGGTATGGACAGTTACTAAGGGTGGAATGAAGGAAAATCAAAACCTAAACAGATTACTTCTGCTAAAGAAAGCAATCATCATGAAGCAGGAGAAGGTATAAATCATTTGGGGGCAGGCAAAAAATTCAAAACACCTGGAAGCATTATACACAGTGTCAATTGAAAAAATAGTCAAGTCAAGAATTTTAGTCAAAAGCAAAAGAAAAACTTTAGAGAAAAACAGAGCATAGAAATGTAATGAAATCAAGAGGCTCAAATTTATCTTATTAACATGTGCAGGGCAACTGCAGTGATGTCACACTTAGGAAGCCGTTTATATGACTGGCAGCAGTGCCATTGCTAACAAACAATATGGATGTGCCCAGGCTGCTGTTCAGAAAATGTCAATGACAACAATAAATGGAACATATTTAAAATAGTGGTGTGGTGATGTCATTAGATTAGATTAGATTAGATTAAATAAACTTTATTGATCCCAAGGGGAAATTCAGGTGCATAGAGCAGCAGAAACAAAAAAAACAAGGATACAGACTCATGGGACAGATAATACATCCAATCAATTGATAAATAAATAAATGAATGTATATTGTTCAGATATTTCAAAATGAATTTAATGAGTATATCGGGAGGAAGCATAGAATTGTCTGAGAGCAGTGGGCAGAACAGACCCCCAGAGGTGCTTCTTAGCACATCGTGGATTGAGACTAAAAGTGCTCCAAGAGAGTGATCATTGCAATAAGGATAAAAATACATCATATGTACAAAAGCAATACTTAGCAAAAATAGAATAATTATAAAAGGAAAAAAGAAAAAATCATGACACTCATCAGAATCCACAAGACACCAAACATTTAACACAGACAGTTTTTCTTTATTTTTATTTCTTTTGCTCAACAGTTCCCACTGATGAGAGTAAAACTTATGAGTTTTGAGTTGTTCTGATGGCAAAAGGGAAAAGACCAAATTATAGCTAATGTAACAGAATTAGTTTAAGGCCAATAACACTGAAAGGAATTAGTAAATTCATTAACACAAATAATGAACGTGGATATAAAAACATTAATTTCTTAAAGAAATGAACACTAAACAGCTTAATTAACAATAATTAATGTAGTTATGAAAAAGTAAGAAATTATCAAAAAGCAAGTTCCAAATTAACAAGCAAACGTATAACAATAAAAAAGCCATAAACACTGCAAAACAGGAAGAAAACTCTTAAATAAATAACTTGAACAAAGAACATTGTCAGTAATTAAATGTAAATAAGTAACTTCAGCAATATCCTTTAAACATAGATTTAAAAAAATTGAACATCTCTGTTAAGAGAGCAACAGACAAGTATGAATCAAAAATGCCACAGCCATTAAATGGGGACTCAGGTAGAAGTGACTTTGGCAGCCCACCCTCAGTTTCCAGAGACCCTACATCCCTTGGGCTCATTAAAAGATGAAAAGGAACCAGGAAAAAGAAAAACAGAACAATTAGGAAATGAAAAGAAAGATAATAGTGAAACAATTAACCAAAAAAAAATTAACTGTGTGCAGAGGGTACAGACGTATAAATACTTGGGAGTGCAGCTGGATGATAAATTGGACTGGACTGCCAATACTGATGCTCTGTGCAAGAGAGGACAGAATCGGCTATACTTCCTTAGAAAACTGGCGTCCTTCAACATCTGCAATAAGATGCTGCAGATGTTCTATCAGACGGTTGTGGCGAGTGCCCTCTTCTACGTGGTGGTGTGCTGGAGAGGCAGCATTAAGAAGAAGCACGCCTCACGCCTGGACAAACTGGTGAGGAAAGCAGGCTCTATTGTAGGCATGGAGCTGGACAGTTCGACATCTGTGGCGGAGCAACGGGCGCTCAGCAGGCTCCTATCAATTATGGAGAATCCACTGCATCCACTAAACAGTATCATCTCCAGACAGAGGAGCTGCTCCACTGACAGACAGAGGAGATCGTTCCTCCCCCAAACTATCTATCTATCTAAAAGAAGACATTTAATGATACATAATTAAAAACTAAAAAAAGGACAATTTCATGAATGATTTAAAAAGAAAAAGAGGCCAAACAGATAACAATAAGCAAAACTAAAGCCAGGGATGGAGCACCAGCAAGAAACAGATATTTAGTTGTCGTCAGCTATACCTTCAACATTATAATTATTAGCAAAATTAGTTTAACAGCCTCCGTATCCCGTCTTGCCTCATTACAGCTGCATCACAAAGACAAGAGACCTCTCTTTGGTGCATGCTTCACATGATATATTGGGAGTGGCTTTTCACAGAAGATGTGTTGAGAGATTTTTATGCAGAACGATAGCAGCAGTCTCACTAGTACCCTTGTCACCAAGTTTACTACCCATGTCCTATTCTTCTTTCCTGGTTTTTAATACAAACCTTTCAAAAAACCCTTTAAACGCCACATTTATATCCTCCCACTATTGCTGTCATTTCTTTTTCTAGTACGCCCTGCAGTAATTTGTCCTATCTCTATTTCTTGCCCTGGCAAACATTTTTCTTCCCAAGCTAGTTTAGTTATATCATATGCCGCATGGTATGGTGATGTTCACTAATATTATCGGCATGATCATATTAATGTTTTATGGTTGGCACCATGTACTGCATAAAATGGGAGATTCCTCAAGGTATCAGTAACATTGCAAATATTACAATCCCAAATCACATTAAAAATAATCACAAAAAACATATTTTTCTTGGTAAAGGCTGGAGGACTGAATCCTTAACCTGGGTCATGTAGCTTGATCCCCCCACACCATAGTGAACTATACTGTTCAAAGAAGCCCATTATGTTACACCATGCTTGTTACTAAAAAATCGCCCTTCTTCAGATTTGTGCTTGTCTTTTGTTGATCGTGCTGCATATTTCTTATGTTTCCAAAGGCCACTTCATCCCACATTGATGCAATAACAACTCTGATACGCTGCTTAATTTGGCGCTATTTTGATTTAGGAAGTGCACAAAATATATGATTAATTTTGATCTTATTTTCTTTGAGCATCACAACAGAAGCAGGCATGTGAAAAATGTTCATAGAAATTTGAGTCACCATATTTCTAGTGGAGACAATGCAAAATGACTTTTTTTTGAGATGCAGTTGGTTACATTTTCTTTAGTTTTTTCCAGTTGAGCATAGGCAAGTAAAGTGACACGCTCACGGTCATACATTGTGAGTAGCGAGAATTTTTTGTCTTCCCTTAGACTTTGCTGTGGCTGTCACTATCTCCTGATCTTTTATGCATTACTTATATTTGTCTTTGACAGAAGCAACAGAATTGAGGTCAGAAGTGATCAATTAATGGAAATCATGCAGTCTCAAAACATTTTTAATAAACACTTCAATTATTTTCTTAGCTGTAGAGATTCTTTTAATGCAAAGTGGTTTGACTTAGAAAATCAGTCCACTTGGCTGTAACTAAAATTACAGTGTATCCTGCTGAATTCAGTAAGTCTTTAACTCTTTTAATCCAGCATCATGTTTGTCAGTTTTCTTCTACTTTGATTAAACTTGATATACATTCATCATCTTTCATGCATTATTCATGTCCTATAACACTCAAAATAAGGGTCAGACATTTCTCATTCAGAATTATTGCACCTCGAGAATGCAGTTATGTTGTACACATATGCTGCAGTATAATAAGTTGCAAAATTCAGTAACATTTTTACCAAAAAATGTGCTTTGATTGATGTTCTTATTTCCATACATGTTGAATGTGAATGTGTCTGAACACCCAGAAAAAAGTTGTTATAACATAAAGTAATATGTCTTTTTTTAGTGATTCGAAGTAGCACAAAAAACACGTTTTTTTTCTCCTCTTTTACTGTGTTCAAGTAACTCCTATGCATTATTGAAGACCAATGACAATGTATCATTTTGAAGGGCAGATTATACTCTCAGAACATATATAGTTGGTGAAGAAATTACAATGTGCATCCAAATTACAACACTAATAGTTGCAAGATTCAAAAACATCTTTGCAAAAAAAAAAAAAATAATAATTCTGAAATATGTAAAGTGGATGTAGTGTCATTTGAAACTTGAAACACCCATTTCATTTCATTTATAATAGTCTATCCATCAAATTGTACACATGTGAATCACGTTCAAGAAATCCACTGGGGGGGTGTTGGTGGCAAGTGTTGCTGCAATACAGCAATTCGGCCATCTTTGAGGGAAAAATAAAAAATATTGCAACTGGTAATTATAGCAATGAGGACATTAATGATATTATGCAATTTTAAAAAAAATTGCATCATTATTCGGTCCCATCAGTGGGTCCAAAACATTGGGGCTGAGTTTAAAAGGAAAAGGATATTAACAGAAATATTTAGCCATTGTATTTACCTTTGAGGTGACAATCCAACTGGCAACCTCTTAGGGTGGGCTAAACTGGACTATATGAGTCACTCACTACTAGGTAGGTGCTATAGAGAGACCCAGACCGTCGTTACACCCCAGAGCAGAAAGAGAAACTGCAAGAAAAAGAACAGTTTTCCTAACATGGTAGTGTGTGAGTCCATGTGCTCACATGCACCAGAAAGTTTTGCTCCATGGGGGCGGAGCAATAAGGAGACCTCAGCAGAGTCTGAGAGGGTGCAGGAGTTCCCATCCTGCTTCCTACTCCTGCTATGCTTCCAGGCATAGTGTGAGAAAAGGGCTGTGGTGTTTTGACTGCTGTCAGCTTGGCCATACTTGGAGGCACTGCCCCTTTACTGTTGTCAACGGGTGCCGTGAGGTGGCATCGGCATAACGTCTCCCTTTCACCTTGTTCTCCTGTTTCAGAAAGGCACTAGGAACATGTCGATGCCAGGAGCCCTCCTTGAAGATGAACAACCCTTGCAGGATGGGACACCTCACCCTACAAGGCTCGGCTGGGGGGGGATGGGGGGGGATGTGACGGATGGCGGCTGGCACCATTACCCATGGCTCTGAGGTGGAAGGACAGTTGGAGAGGACATCCAGTGGATGCTCTCTTCCCCAAAACTGTTATTTGGCTGCCCCCCTGGGTTGCAATGGTGCCTCTGATTCCTGCAGTGCTTTGTTGTAATTACTATTTGCCAGCACAGCCCAGTTAGGATCCATATATGCTGCAAGGGGGAGCTGTGGGAACTGCAGGAGCTGCAGAGCCCTACTTTGGGCTTCAGCCACACCTGGCAGCAATTCTAGACCTCCTTAACGAACCACCTGGCGTGCTCCCGGGTGTGGCATAAAAAGGAGCCAGCCGCCTCCCAAAAGGAGCCAGAGTTGGAGGATAAGGCTGGTGAGGCTTGTACCTGGAAGAGAAACGAGGCTGCAAGGCTCTAGAGAAAAGGGACACAATTTTACTCTGCTGGGAATTCTATATATTGGTCCTTGGGGACTACGTAGTGGCAGGAATTGTCAACAGAATACGCAGACCGACGCATATATTTGGAAAGAGTCCTTCCAGTTTGTACTTTTTCAAGCAATTCAGCAGCTCCAATGGGCTCAGTTGGTTCTCTCCAAAATTTGATCGATGAACAGCTGGCAGATGACTCATCCCCATTACAAGATCTTCACTGATATCAGCAGGATATTGATCTGCCAGTGATTTGTTTAACATCACTCCTGACAAGCCAATCTTGGAAATATAGAACATAAAAATTTGCCGTATTGCTATCGAGAGTTTTGTTAGTGGTTCTAAAGTTAGGACAATATAGCTATTGTCTTTCCATCAAGCCGTTTATTGTCTCAAATTTCTCGATAACGTAGACAAAAAGGCACGCAATGTCAGTGGGTCCTTTGTGCTACAATTACTGCATTTACAGGGAACTTTACCTGTGGAATTATTTCTACCTTCACTGTCCTGTAAAGTCTTCTTTGCGTGGCTCATATCCCGTTTTCTTCTTCCCCCCAGGATTCGGTGGGAAAGCAAGGAGGAGTAATCCAAGCAATAAGTTTGAAGCTAGGAATGAACATATGAGAACACTCGTTAATAGTCACTTTCTCAAGTTGTACATCTCAAGCGATGTACCGGCTACACCCTCCTCTCCTCGGGCCTGTATATATGTATATATTGTCCCAGACGTGCGAGTAGGAGGAAGCTGTATGGATCAAGTGAGGGTGATTCCACGCTGGGATCAGCTCCTCCCCATCATCTGTTTCACATATCAGGAAGTCCTATAAGCCTCTACAGGATTCTCACCCTTTGAATTATTATATGGATGACAATGCTGAGGTATATTGTATATCTTAAAAGAGGGTTGGGAAGAGGAGGCACTCCCTTCTATAAATATACTTGAATATATCACCCAGTTACGCAATAGATTTGCCAAAATTAGAACCATTCTAAAGTCTCACATGGAGAAGGTACAAGCAGCCCATGTCCATTGTTATAACTGTAGTATGTCTCTTCGGGTGTTCCGCCCGGGAGATCGCGTCATGGTTTTAGTACCTACCTTACATTCCAAATTACTGGCACATTGGTAAGGCCCTTATGAAGTTAAGGAGAGGAAGAGCCTGGTCGATTATTTGGTTAAACAACCAATTCGCTGACCCAGCAAACAAATTTACCACATGAATTTGCTGAAGCCCAGACAGCTCCACTCACAATTTTGTATTTTTTTTAATTTTATTGATGTTATTGTAATCACACAATATTCCATGCAAGCAGATCAATTTTTACAAACATAGGATTGAAAACAAATCAACCCTCACCTGAGAAAGACAACATGGCCAACAGAGTAAAACTTAAAGCTAGTAAAATAAGTAAATCGATGAATTAATAAGTGAATAAAGATAAATGGAGAAGAAATGGGGAGAGAACATGCATCCTCAGTGCTTTAAGAACTTAATCTAAAATGTTATTGATTAGATCCTGCCAGGTTTTGAAAAAGTTCTGCACAGATCCTCTAAGTGAGAATTTGATTTTTTCCAATTTCAAATAGTATAAAACATCAGTTACCCACTGACTTAAAAGAGGAGAGTTAGGATTCTTCCAGTTGAGCAAAATATGTCTACTTGCCACTAGTGTAATAAAGGCAATTACAGTTTGTTTGTCTTTCTCCACTTTAAGCCCATCTGGAAGAACACCAAGCACAGCTGTTAATGGGTTAGGAGGGACTGTGACACCAAGGCTGTCTGAAAGGCATTTAAAATTTTTGATCCAGAATGATGTTAATTTGGCGTAGTGCCCAAAACATGTAGCCCAATGAGGCTGGAACTTGATTGCAGCGTTCGCAGGTTGGATCTTGCCCTGGAAACATTTTGGACAATTTTAAACAAGACAGATGTGCTTGATATATAATTTAGAGTTGAATAATTGTATGCTTTGCACATATGGAGCTTGAGTGAATTCTCTGCATAGCTACCTTACACTCCTTTTCTGAGATATTGAGTGAGAGATCCTTTTTTCCACTGTCCTCTTGGATTTTTAAAAGGGAGGGACTGTAAAATGGTTTTATATATTGCAGAAATGCTATCTGAGTCCTTGAACCTGAGCAATATTTTTTCCAGCATAGAGGGAGGTGGGAGGTGAGGAAAATTGGACAGGTTCTGTTTAACAAAGTTTCTAATTTAAAGATAGTGAAAGAAATGTGTTACTGGAAAGTTAAATTTAGAATGTAATTGTTCATAGCATGAAAAAACGTTGTCAATGCACAGATCTCTATGTGATTTAATCCCAATTGTTTTCCAGGCATTATACTGTAAACAGTACCAAAGGAGTCCAGTCTTTGTCTCAGGCCACTGGATAGTGTCCATGTCTCACAACCATATAGCAAGACAGGAAGCATCAGGACTCTAAAGATTTGGACCTTCGTTCTTTTGCATAGATATCGGGAGCGCCACACACCCCTTTCCAGCGACCTCATGACCCCCCATGCTCTCCCAATCCGTCTATTGACTTCATAGGAAGAGTCACCAGAGACATAAATGTCACTGCCAAGGTAATTAAACCTCTCGACAAGGTCGACACTCTCTGCAAACAGACACACTGCTGATAGCTGTGCCCAAGAGGTCATTAAAAGCTTGGATCTTGGTTTTTATCTAGGACACTTGCAAGCCCAGACACTCAGACTCCTCGTTGTCTCTTGAGTGCCCTGATCAGAGCCACCATTGAATCCGTGAAGATCACAGCATCATCAGCAAAGTCAAGATCTGTGAATCTTTCTTCACCAACCTGACAGGTCTGGGTTGTGCTGGGGGGGGGGGGGGGGGGGGGGGGGCAATATCACACACGTGCAAGTAGGAGGAAGCTGTATGGACCAAGTGAGGGTAATTCCACGCCAGGATAGGGAGTGGCGGGGTTTACTAAACCTTCTTCTGTTATTTCTACAGACCAGACACGGGAAAACCTGTCTAACTCATCCCTGAAGACACCACTTCCAGTTCTGGTGCTTAGAAGAATGTCACTTCCAGTTACGACATCAGAAGGAGGTCACTTCCAGTTCCCATACACCACTTCCGGTCTTGGCATTTAACACTAGAATTATCAGAGCCTACGAAAAAACTCGTAGATCCGGCTCACCTTAAATTCCATCGCACCTCTCCATCAGTGTCTTTTGTCCTGTAAATGTGCCGATAAAGACAAGCAGCAAGCAGCCTGCTATTCCATCACCCCACCGCTTCAGACTGTGCACAAAGTTCTCCCAGCTCATGCCTTGATTATCTGGGAGAGAAGTGCTGGAGTTTTAGAGTGGAAATAACAGATCGTTATTTGGAACACATGCAAAGATCAAATAAAAACTTTCACAAAAGGTTCAAGGGCGACACAACAGCTTCTGTGGTGTAGCGGTAAGATACAGTATGATGACTTGTAATCAACAGTTCCTGGTTTGATCCTGACTGACTCGTATATTTTCCATTTTCAGTAGTGAGCTGCTCTTATTGTTAATATTATACAGTACACCGGGGCCCTGCATGTAGAATAATGCGTACAGGGGTTTGTGAACCTTTCTCCCTCCACAGAGAACCAGACTGAGTCTGCGCGGGTAGCGCAGTGTGGGTGTGGCTCACGGCCGGCAGGTAAGGGCAAGCGGTATGCGAGTCCTCTGCTGGCTGACTTAATTTCTGTGCTTGCGGCCGTACATGAGCTGGAGGAGGTCCTTCAGCCCGTCCAATAGTTTTCGCAGGTGATCCATGGCCTCTGAGAGACTATCCAGAAGCTGGAGGAGAAGGTGTTCGCACTTCTGAGAACGCTGTGAAAGTGGGCGGAGTGGCATGGCGCTGAATTCTCCAGTTGGAGTGACATGGCGGTACAGGTAAGTGAGACCTGTAACATACATGAAAGAGGACAGCTGAGCGAAGTGGCGTCGTGGACGCGCTTCCCCACCATTGTTGTGTTTATTTTTTTCAGGGCGGAACTGTGACTCACGGGACTGCCCGCTTCGCCCTAGGGGCTTCAGCTGGTGGAGGGGCAGTGTGATAGATGCCAGGAATATATATATATATGTATATATATATTGCGAGAGATGGCCAGCAGTTTATCCCGGCCAGCACCCCCAGGCTGCTAGATGGAGTCCTTCCTGCAGTATGGAGGTGCCGCAGATTCCCGCAGGGCATCGTGGGAGATGGAGTTCTACTTCACAGCCCTGCTGGGTGCCGTGGGTGCCATCGCGTAATGCTGCAGGAAGATATAGGGATTTCTATTTTCCCTATAGCCCAGAAGTACTTTCTAGTCACGGGGACAGAAGAACTGAAGTACTTCTGGGCTGAATAAAAATAAGAGTTTTCATGCTATGGAATCACATGGACTGAAGGACAGAAGCACTTCCAGGTCACGGACTATAAAAAGGACTATGGGAAACCCAGCAAGCTGAGCCGGAGTTGAGAGGAAGAGTGACGGAGCTGCTGGGAGGAGAGGAGGATTGATTATTTGTATTATTATTGATTATTGTGTATTGTGGAGGTGGAGGTGCTTTGTGCACATTATTGAAGTAATTAAAAATATTACTGGTACTTTTACCTGGTGTTTGGATGTGTTGTCTGTGGGTTTGGAGGCACGACAGCGCCCTCTAGTGTCACAATATATATATATATAGAAAACTGCTCATAAAAATTAAAGGAACACTTTGAAAACACATCAGATCTCAATGGAAAAAAAAATCGTGATGGATATCTATACTGATATGGACTGGGTAATGTGTTAGGAATGAAAAGATGCCACATTGTTTGATTGAAATGAAAGATATCAACCTACAGAGGGCTAAATTCAAAGACACCCTGAAAATAAAAGTGAAAAAATGATGCAGCAAGCTAGTCCATTTTGCCAAAATTTCATTGCAGCAATTCAAAATCATACTCAGCAGTTTGTATGGCCCCCACGTGCTTGTAAGCATGCCTGATAACGTCGGGGCATGCTCCTACTGAGACGACGGATGGTGTCCTGGGGGATCTCCTCCCAGATCTGGACCAGGGCATCACTGAGCTCCTGGACAGTCTGAGGTGCAACCTGTTGGATGGACCAAAACATAATGTCCCAGAGGTGTTCTATTGGATTTAGGTCAGGAGAGCGTGGGGGCCAGTCAATGATATCAATTCATTCATCCTCCAGGAACTACCTGCATACTCTTGCCACATGATGCTGGGCATTGTTGTGCACCAGGAGGAACCCAGGACCCTCATAAAGACCCACAGTGGTCAGCCACAGAACTCATAAAAACTACTTTAGCAGAAGTAGTTTCCGTTCTTATCACAAGTGGTCTTCACAGAAGGGTTGCTGCTAAAAAGCTATTCCTCCAAAGTTAAAACAAAACCAGGAGACTCTCCTATGCACAGAAACACAAACACTGGGGTGTTGAACAATTTCATGAAGTACTCTGGACTAATGCATTCAAATTTTAAACGGGTCAGTTTGTAGAAGACATCCGGTCTCATTATTAAAATTTTGCATGAATTCGAGGGTGAAAATATGCACACTATCAAAAAAGCAGGAAAGTGTGTATGCCAAAAAAATCAGATTCATAAAACCCACTGTATATGCATTTACATGCAATTTATCATTCACAAATCACAATCACTTTGTAATGTGCGTATGTGAATGTGCTTTGAACGCCGCCCTGATACAGCCATACAGTAATCCCTCCTCCATCGCGGGGGTTGCGTTCCAGAACCCCCCGCGAAAGGTGAAAATCCGCGAAGTAGAAACCATATGTTCATATGGTTATTTTTATATATTTTAAGCCCTTATAAACTCTCCCACACTATTATAAACATTTCCCGCACAATTATACAGCATAAACCCTTTGTATTCTCTTAGATATTAGGTAAGATTCGTTGAAATTATGTATGTAAACACAGTTTATATACAGTAAAACCTAAATATTATTTTAAAGATATCGAGCGTCTCCGATATCACATATGTTACAGCCATTCCGACAGACAGGCCACCAGCAATAAATACGTACAATGCAAGAAAAATTGTATACAGTAAAATGTGTGTACATTGACACTAAACTATGTACATGTAATAAGTACTGTACGTAGATAATTAATTATGGTTACTCACCAACAATGACACAACGACTTGTCCGATAACGATGAGTTTAATTTTACTGCACAACAAAGGATAGGGTTACAGCTCTTCTAAAGGAGCCTCTTCAGGCTACTGTGTAGCACCGCCGTTGTTCTTCTTCCAGCACTCTTCAATACAAATCCCTAAAGCAGATTCCATCCAGACTACTGCCTTATCACGTCCACTTGCAACTCGTTTTGCGCCCTGATTAAAGGACACTGCGGCCGTAGATCTTATATGCTTTTCCTCCTTTTTAAAAAAAAAGAATCGTGGACTCATTGATGCTGTAATAGTGTCCTGCAGCGGTGTAGCTGTTCCCTTCCTTCATTATCTTTTCTGCAATCATTTGCATCTTCTGTTGGTGCTTGGACACGGCCCCTGAAGCAGTAGCAGGAGCACGTTAATGCTGAATGAGTGAGATGAGACTTCCTGGTTAATGCAGCACTCCATCGCTGAGCCAATCAGCAGCACACAGGAACTTAACTGCGTGCTCTGATTGGGTAGCTTCTCAGCCATCCACCAATAGCATCTCTTGTATGAAATCAACTGGGCAAACCAACTGAGGAAGCAAGTACCAGAAGTAAAAAGACCCATTGTCCGCAGAAACCCGTGAAGCAGCGAAAAATCTGCGTTATATATTTAGATATGCTTACATATAAAATCCGCGATAGAGTGAAGCCGCGAAAGTCAAAGCGCGATATAGCGAGGGATTACTGTATACCGTATTTACTCGTGTACCATGCGCCCTTGTGTAAGACGCGCACCCTAATTTTTACAAAGAAGATCGCGAAAAAAATTTGCCCCGTGTATGATGCGCATTGTGATTGTATAGGAAGTGTTTAGGGCACGTTTTCCACGAAATGCACTTCTGTTTTTGTTGCATGACAAAAGAGCGAGCGAGAGAGAGAGAGAGCACGTGCGAGCAAGCAAGAGAGAGAGAGCGCACAAGCAAGAGAGAGGGAGAAAGCGCGAACGAGCGAGAGAGAGAGTGCGCATGAGCAAACAAGCTAGAGAGAGAGTGCACGCGAGAGCAAACGAACGAGAGAGAGAGTGCATGCGAGAGCAAACGAACGAGAGAGAGAGCGCGCATGAGCGAACGAGTGAGAGAGAGCACAAGCGAACAAGCGAGAGAAATAGAGAGTGCATGAGCGAACGAGCGAGAGAGAGAGAGAGTGTGCGAGAGCGCACACAAGCGAACAAGCTAGAGAGAGAGCGCGCGCGAGAGCAAACGAGCGAGAGAGAGAGAGCGCACGAGCGAGCCCAAGCAGAAGAAGTAAACATTACAGAAAAAAATGTCCTCCTGTATGACGCACACCTGATTTTTTAATGCTAATTTTCGGGAAAAAATGTGCGTGTGGTACACGCATAAATATGGTATGAAGCATGCTAGTCAACCTCATACATATGCAATCAGAATGCTGCAGAACTTCATTTCCTGGTAAAGCAGGTTCCAACCCGATGCATCGAGACCCATCGCCACCCTCATTCAAGAGTATCTGGTTGTGCACACAACTAGGAAAAGAAAATCATGCACGTTATTATAGCACCTATCCTTTGCGTCCAGTAAAGATGTAAGTCTCTAGCATCAGAGCATATAGTCACTATTACCTGGCTCATCTAATAACATGATTGGTGTTACAATAAATAGTACAGGTTATATGAAATGCTGTGAGATCAGATAGTTTCCTAACCAACAAGCCAGCCACCACATACAACACCATTACATCTGTCAAAGCTAATTTGCCTCAAAATAAATGAATCATGAGTTTTCATCTTTGCATCTCAGATGGCTCTCATTGTATAGAAGCAGCTTAATTCTAACTATTAAGTTAGGAGTTATTACTTTAGGAGAACCAAACAATGCTGCAAATTGCCTTTTTATGTTGGCAAAAATATGCTACGTTTCGTGTATGTACTTCCATATCATATAAAAACTGGATGAAGTGCCTTGTTGGTTGGCTAATGGCTTCCAGAACAGCTGTCATGAAGGAGTGAAGCTTGGCTAAGATACTTCTGATGTCTTGGTCATTTCCCTAAGAGATGACAACAGGTAGCCAATATAAACTGATGAATAACGTAAAAAAGCTCTTCTGTGCAAATATGCAGCATTGGCCCTCTTAAAAGAAAACTGAAACACAGTCGGTACATCATTTCATCACTTTTGAGATGCAATTGTTTGTCACATCAACACACATTGTAATAACAGCTTAGTCATATGAATTAGTAAAGTGTGAGATGTCATTTATCTTGTTTACCTGCATTTCCTTACTTGATCAAGAGTGTCATCATTTCCCAGTTTCTTCAATATGTTGCGTACAGACGGCTCAGAGTTGCCATAAATAAACACTATTTCCTTTATCAAACTTTGTTTTATAAATCTTGACATTCGCACAGAAATAGGCGTATGCAGATTTTGAGTCTCTCTTGTGCAAATGCAAGCTTTATAAATGAAGCCCCCCCCTTTTCACTACTGAATAATGATGTTAAGGTACTCTCAAAAATTCTAGCTAGAAGGATGGAGAAAGTGCTGCCCTCGGTAATATCACAGGATCAAACTGGATTTATTAAAGGCCAACACCTATCTTCCACTCTCCGATGCTTGTATAATATTAAAATATTCGCCAGCAAAATCAAATACCCCGGAGATATTACTATCATTAGACGCAGAAAAAGCATTTGATATGATTGAATGGAACTACCTTTTCACTGCATTGGAGAAATTTGGGTTTGGCCTGAATATTTGTGCATGGATCAAACTACTGTATACCAATCCAGAAGCTTCAGTTTGTATTAACAATATTTGTTCAGACTACTTTAAGCTAGAACGTGGTACCAGACAAGGATGTCCCTTGTCACCACTGCTGTTTGCAATCGCCATTGAACCACTGGCGGTTCACTGTCGAAATTCCTATCAAATAAAGGGGATTATCAGAGAAGGACTGGAACAGAAAATTTCTCTATATGCAGATGATATGGTTTTATATATATCAGACCCAGAAAACACTGTGCCTGCAGTTTTAACAGCACTCACAGAATTTCAAAAGATATCTGGTCTTAGAATTAATCTGAATAAAAGTATACTCTTTCCAGTGAATTCACAAGCATATAATATTAGATTAGACACCCTACCTTTTACCATAGCAGATCAGTTTAAATACCTAAGGGTAAATATCACAAGTAAACATAAAGCTCTTTATCAACAAAACTTTGCCGTCTGTATGGAAAAAATTACTAGCTCACTCTAGCCGGAAGAATTAACGTTGTTAAGATGAATATCCTTCCTAAACTTCTTTTTTTATTTCAAAACATTCCAATATATATCAATAAATCGTTTTTTAAGCATTTAGATTCAACAATAACCTCATTCATTTGGAACTCAAAACACCCATGTATCCAAAGAGTGACCCTACAAAGACCTCAGGCAGAAGGTGGCATGGGTTTACCTAATTTTCAGTTTTAGTACTGGGCAGCAAACTTACAAGCCATAAAAACCTGGACACAAAAAAATGAACATACACAGGCTTTTTCTTATACGATTTCTCGTATTAGAAATTTGTTAGTTTTCGCATACCCCTTGGGGTCAGAGCGCAGGGTCAGCCATTGTACAGCGCCCTTGAGCAATTACAGGTTAAGGGTCTTGCTCAAGGGCCCAGCAGAGTAGGATCTCTTTTGGCAGTGACGGGGATTCGAACCAGCAACCTTCAGGATACCAGCGCAGATCCTTAGCCTCAGAGCCACCACTCCACCCCAATAAAACAGGCTCTCAATAGAAGTAAAATCCTGTAGTACTTCTTTATACTCCCTGCTCTGCGCTCCAATAAATGCAAGTTATCGCAAATATACTAATAACCCAATTGTGCTTTACTCACTTAGAATATGGAACCAACTTAGAAAGCATTTTAAGATGGAAAATCTTTTATCCGTGGCACCTCTGCAAGAGAACCACCTCTTTCAACCCTCGCAAACATATCCAGTTTTTAATATCTGGAAAAGTTTTGGGATTAAAATGCTCAGAGATCTTTATATAGACAACATATTTGCATCTTTTGAACAATTACATTCCAAATTCAACCTTCCAGCTACACATTTCTTTCACTATCTTCAAATTAGAAATTTTGTTAAATAGAAACTGCCCGATTTTCCTCGCCTCGTACCCTCCGCCATGCTGGAAAAAATACTGCTCAATTTCGAGGAATTAAACACCATTTCCGCATTATATAAAATCATATTAGAATCCCTGGGGTTTGATATTTCTTCAAATTTTTTTTTTGTTATAAATTGATCTATCTGTATGGAATGATTACAATAAAATTAATAAATAAAATTAAAATATATATATATATAAATGAAGCCCCTTGATAGTACTACATGGATGCTGGTCTACAGTCAAATGTTAAGCATAATGAAAATGCCCCTGTAGGTTTGGAGCTGCACTTCTGGAAATGAAGTTGGCCATCTGGTCAGAATGAATGGGATCCTCAATGGTGAGAGGAACAAGTAGATTCTTATCCATTACTCAATACAATTATGAAAGCCAAGGTCATAAAAAATTATCATTAGTAAAATAATGAGCTATTCTTTTTAGTAATTATTTTGATATTTAGAAGCATTCACACCATTATTTATGAAAGCATCCTTGCTTTACAGAAAAGTTTTACATTACTAAGATTTTGAACATTACTATATATACATATATATATATATATATATATATATATATATATATATATATATATATACAGTAATCCCTCGCTACTTCGCGGTTCACTTTTCGCGGATTCACGACTTCGCGGATTTTATATGTAAGCATATCTAAATATATAACGCGGATTTTTCGCTGCTTCGCGGGTTTCTGCGGACAGTGGGTCTTTTTACTTCTGGTACTTGCTTCCTCAGTTGGTTTGCCCAGTTGATTTCATACAAGAGATGCTATTGGCGGATGGCTGAGAAGCTACCCAATCAGAGCATGCAGTTAAGTTCCTGTGTGCTGCTGATTGGCCCAGCAACGGAGTGCTGCATTAACCAGGAAGTCTCATCTCACTCATTCAGCATTAACGTGCTCTTGCTACTGCATTCAGGGGATTATCACCTTCATCGTCATCATTTTTACTGCGCAGCATATTCATCACCATCATCACGTCATATATAGCTACGTGTACTTCGCTATACAGTAAGTGTAAACTTATCTACCGATTTCATATTGCTTAGCAGTTGTCCCTGTTATTAATAGAGTAAAGGGTGGGTTGAAAACAATACAGGGAGGGTTTAAAAACGTCCAAATACACGTTAAATAATTAAATAAATATGTTGTCCCTACTTCGCGGAAATTCAGTTATCGCGGTTGGCCTTGGAACCTATCTCCCGCGATAAGTGAGGGATTACTGTATATATATATATATATATATATATATATATATATATATATATATATATATATACTAGGGGGTTACCCCCTGCTCGCTTTGCTCGCCAACCCCTCTGGCCTGCGCTATGCGCCAGCCACTTTGAAACTCTGCCGCTCGTGTTCTGAAGAGGGGGGCTGAACGCACCCCAAGGAGATGTGGTTGCTCCTCCGAAACCCCTTCTTAAACAATACAATGGGAAACGAATACAGTTTTTTTTTACCTCCTCTTTGCTCGATCAGCTGCTAGATTGCTGCTGCTGCTGTGCCGTGTGATCTGCATCTTGTGTGGCGCTTCAAACATTTAAAAGCCTGTACAGCAGCTGTCTTTGTCATCTACTCTTTTTGTTTTATTTCTGGTCCCAGGCGTGGTTAAATGTCTTGGCAGAAAGTCTCATCTTGCGGGACGTGAGTTCTTGGTATTTTAGTTTATAATTTAAAAACGTAATAAGAATCTGAAAGTCTGATAAAATTAAAGTTTGATAAATTCTGAAAAGAATGATACCAAACATATATATGTAGGTTTTAAAATAAGCCCGATTTCAAGCATGACAAAAAACGTGACATAAAAAGTCACACAATATCATTGCACAAGATCGTTGCACTTTTATGCTTAGGATTTTATATATAGAGAGTATATATATATATATATATATATATATATATATATATATATATATATATATATATATATATACACACACACATAAGGTCTGAGTGTTTCTCAGTATTTAGCTGAATGAAATGCATTGTATGTGTGGTTGTCGGTACAGAGTGTGGGTTCACGAAAGACTAAAATATAGAGTATGCTGTGGCATCAACCTAAAGAAAGGTAGGACACAGTAGAGTCCTTTTGGTGTGGTATAGTCAGTCCACGGTTATGAAATCAGTGGCCAATTTTAAATAAATAATCGTGCCCCGAAAAGGTGCAGGCTCCAATCAGGTGTGAGTGTGCGCGAGTGAGTTTTGCTCCACGGTTAATTAGGGAGCTGGCTGACCGCGTCACATATATTTGCAGAGGCGGATGGATCAGTCAAACACCTCAATGATGCTGTGGAGGAAGTGGCTTCTTGTACCTGTAGCCAATTATAGAGCAGAGGATAAAGAAGCCTACATAGGACACAAGAGAAATACTCAGAGAGCGAAAAACGGAGAGACAGAAAGAGAAAGAAAAGAGAGAACACAGCCATGAGAACAGCATCAGGAGGGGAGGCAGGACAACTAAGCCAGTGTGTGAGAGGTACTGTGGTCAAAGACCCTGCAAAAGAGCAAAGGATGAGCGCTCTAGGGCAATTTGTCCCCACTGATGGTCTGGAGGAGTGTACGTGATTGAGTCGGAGTCCTCTCCAGGGATCCAAGGTACACCAGGGGAACAAAAAGGATGACGAGAGGACAACCAACTACGAGTGGTCTGGCTGACCCCGTTCAAGTCAGCCAACACGAGCTGGTCAGGTTGGTGAGGACCACGGCTGTTAGTGTCTCTGGCAGCCGAGTGAGCAATGGGTGAGCTGGGGAGACAAAGAGGTGATGTGCTAGGCTTGTCCAAGAAGGAAAGGAATATTGCCCTGATGACTGTGTTGGTGGTTTTTGTTCTTATTTTAAGTCATCATTTTTAACTGACAGACAGTCACCATTTTAAACGATTATTTATAGAAGAGTTTTGAGCACTTATTGTTTATGGATTGTTTTAATAAAAGCACTGATGCACTTTATGCACCTACCCCTTGCTATGTGAGAGTTCTCATTGGCCGGCCTCTTTCCTTGGGTACAGGTGGTGGCGGGTTCAAGAGGTTCCCAACATGCAACCGGTAATGTGGACCAGACCTGGACCATCACATTTGGCCAAATAATATGCCAGTGATGACAGTAGATTAACCAGTCATCCTCTGTGTTATTTTGTGCACACACTACACTGGACCCATGAATCTCAAGTTATACTTGTAATAAAAGAAGAAGAGGGCTAAAAGGCAAATGTGGCACTATGGTTTGCTTACATACACTCTGTATGTGTAGTTGTAGATATATATACATATACATATAATAAGCACATGCAGTACATGTCTTTCTGCGGTGGGTTGGCACCCTGCCCGGGATTGGTTCCTGCCTTGTGCCCTGTGTTGGCTGGGATTGGCTCCAGCAGACCCCCGTGACCCTGTGTTCGGATTCAGCGGGTTGGAAAATGGATGGATGGAGTACATGTCTTTACATGAGCTGTCTCTAAAGATTAAAATATAACAAAAAGTTTTTTTTAATGAAAGAAAATAATTTATTTTAACATGAAGTTAAGAAATGGCAGATAAGAAATGCCCCGCCAGTCAAAAACATGTCAATGCAGACTAATTAGAATGACGTAGTACAGTTCCACTTGCAAATTTATGTTATGTCTGCTTTCTTATCTTCAGCAAATGCTGGAAAAGAGAAAGAGGGCAATGCCATTTTATCCTACACTGTAATGTACTCCTGCAAAAAATAGGACTAAATGTTGGTGTGTTAGGAGAATATAATGCTATCTTATTTTTTTTGTTGCAGATGCACTATTAAAGAAAACAGAGCCATAGAAAAAGGAGCAGGAATACAAAGGTATAACATTTTAGCAGCCTGCTCAGTATAGCTGTGTTTTAAGTGGAAAAGAGAAGAAAAAACACAATCCCCTGCTTCTATCAATGATGATTCAACCATTTAAAAACTGGCATCTGCAACTGAGTTGTTTTATTTGTGGGTAAACAGTAAAAAAAACCTCACTTCTTTACTTTAGCTGTGACTGTTCAGTTTTCTTGTAGCTGCAAGCAACTCAATGTACCCAACTTTTCAGTGGTGTTTAAAGAACAGTCTACTTGATATGCCTGCAGAAGCAGCAATAAAACAGAATTTGCAGTTTTGCAATAATTTGTGAGCATCATAATATAGATATTTTGAGGCCATGTTCAATTTGTACTGTACAATTCAATTCGAGTACATGCTCAGCAAATTTGTACATATTGACTATAACATAATAACAGCAACATACAAAACTTTAGAGTTGCATACATAAACACACATGTCAAGTTAATTAAACAGTAAAGCATAAATAAGTTTTATTGCCTTAATAAAAGTGAAGTAATTTTAATATAAATGATTGTTAACAATTAAGATATGGCCAGTTGACAATGGACTAAATTAAAAACTCTAAGTAGGATCACACTTAAAGAAAATACATTTTTGGGAGAGGGGACTACATGGTTATCTCTTACAGGCAAAGTCATGACTTTGCTGACATAGGCTAACTGGCAGCCTTTTCTGCTTGGGTATTCTACAATATCCAGACTGAAGTTTACAACTGTTTAAACTTTGTGATGCATGAGTCCCTGTCTTGCACCCCAAAGACGAGGCTGAGTCTCAATACTTTAGAAAAACCAGCTTTTTAATACACTCGAAACAGAAACAGCAAGGTTATTTATTGTAGCGGGATCAACCATTCTACTATACTGTACACAGATACAGCAAACAGGCAGGGTTGGGGCCAGGTCAGTGGCCAAGTTATAATGTTCCTAGCATCACCCATCGGGCGACCAGCACTTTGTGTGTGGCAGCGGTCAGCTTGTAGATGTTATTGTGGCACTACAAACCTGCAAGCAACTCTCAACAAATGCGGCAGTCATGCTTCTCTGTGTCGTCCCATTGGGGAGGGTCTCTAAAGGTCTCACGACTTAAATAAAATAAGGTGATAAAGTTGTGTTACATTAACTATTAAATACAGGAACAGTAGTCTGTCATATTAGCAGTGGCATCATGTGCTATATCAGGAAACTCTGAAGGGAAATAAAATAGAAGGGACATGTACATTATTTGAAGTGATTGGGAAGGGAACATACACAGATGACTGGATTAAGTTTTAATTTGTCATCCGTAAGCATCCCTAATCCCTACCAAAGTTTGTGTGAATTGTTAAAGCAGATAAATACCATCTCTGGTTTACTCCCTTAATGACATTTAACTTCTTTGATTGTTTTTCTTAGAATTCGTATTTGCATTTCTTCTATGTTACTATGTCACTATTTTGAAATACATGTAAATTATTTCATACTTTCTAGAAATCCATGATGTTAGTGGCAATTAACATGTTCTTACTAAGAAATATGCAGATTGCTTTCTTAAGCACATACTCATCCATATATTTTTGATGAATCATATTTTGAAATCTGTAATTCATCCAGATCTGAGGAGGAGTCCCTAAACACTCCCAGTTTACACAATAAAATCAGTCCTTCAGCATTTCTTCTGTCTCTTTGGTTCAGAACTGTATTACGTTTCTTGCTGGCACCTCACATTTCACTCATTGCTTGTAATCTGGCTACAGAAATGTAGCGGGCAGTAAACATTTTTTGGGGGGCGTAGCAATGGTTCAGATTATTAGTAATCCTTGTGTGGCAGATGATATGTTGATAAATTTACGCTTACATACTTAACTCCCCAGAAACAATAAATAATCGAGCATGATATAAATGCTCACATTCATTTCTCCATTATACCGAGTAGTATAAAGTAGTACACTGTATTTTCATAGATTTTGGTGCTTTTCGATTGAACTTTTTTAATTAAGATGATCATTCATTTTTTGGTGACATTTTATATATCATTAGCTTATCATATGTTTAAGGATTTCTACCATTTATTTTTACTTAAGCTGTGTTTGATAGTTTCTATTCATTTTTGGAGCTTTTACCATATTGTATTTACCTTCCACTTGTACTTGATTGCTTAACTTGTATAAAATCAGTGGGTGGCATGCTTTGTACTCCTGTCACTTCATTATACTTTAGATCATCAGTTTTAATAAGGTATCTAAAAGAAGAACGCATTTGTCTTCCTTCTGCAGTTTTCCAGCTGCAGTGCTTTTGACTATTACTGTGATAGACTAAAACTGTTTTTCAGCCTGGAATTTACTGTTTAGATTATTTATTTGGCTAATTTTTGGGAAGTACATATTTTCCCTGTGTAATAAGTCATACTACAGCATATTGCATATTTGTCTGTCCTAAATAATTGTATTTACATCTGACAACATTGACGATGGACTTGAACCTCATGCAGTATAGGTTTTTGACTTGTACCCAGTGCTACCAAGTTAGGCTCTTGTGCTAAAACTTTAACAACAGCCAGGTATGGTAAATTAAATATATGGATGAAAATTGAAATATAAATTGAATTTTTCTCCAGAAATTAGTGTCATGCTAACCATCTTGTCGAATAACTTTGAGGAGCTTGTCTGGCTTGAGAGTTAAAATCAGCAACTTATTATCTACTCCTCTTTTTGTGGTTCTTTTATGAAGTATGGTTTTGAAACTGCTCTTCTTAGCCTTCTTAGTGATACAAGTTGAGCTGTTAATTATTTTATCAATGAAAACCCTGTTGACATTATGCTCTTGACAGAGACATGACAGTAGACTAATGAATTTGTTCTATTTAATTAATCTATTTCTACTTGTCATGTCTGTCATGAACAGTTTGTGGCTCTTGAGGAACATAAATTTCCAAAGGATCCAGGAAACCAAGGTGTGCCGCACTGCTCTGTACTTTGGCCACATCTCTTCTTCATAAATATGCTTTCCTCTTAGGTTGTGTACAACCATCTTTTCCAGTTTTATTATAATGTCATTCATACCCAGATCTGTGCAAAAGCTGCTACTGTATTATCTTTTTCTGTTATGTTTGCATGTTTCTGTCATATAATATCTTTACTGGTTGCCCAGCTATTTAAGGTGGAATTATTGCAAAGCGTACATCTCTCTATTATAATAAAAAAAATCCTGGGACGAGACGTGACTATTTCAGAGAGATACTTTCACGTCCCCCAAGACGAGACTTTGTGCCAAGAGATTTAACCATGACCGGGGCCGGAAATAAAAGACAAAGAGTAGATGACAGTAGAACGTCGTAAAGAGTTCAAAAACGTTGGTGCAATACACATGCAGAGCAGGTTAGAGATAATGAAAGTACTAAAACTCGAAAGTCTCAAAAAAATGATAGTAAAGATCGCAATAGCGCAAACAAATGGAAATTATTACTCTGTGAAATAACAGAACAGAGAAAAGAGCTCGAACTTTAAGTCGGAGACTTGTAGATCATCTAATTTGTGTTGCCATCAGGGAAAAGTAGTGTTTCTTCCCAATGAAGAGGCATATCCACAAGAATTAAAAGATTTGTTGTTTGGTGAAAGTGAAATCCACATATGTGAAGTGGCTGGTGTGTAGCGCAGGCTGGGGGGGTTATTGGTGAGCGAAGGGGGCAGGGGGCGAAGTCATAAGAATGGGTGGGTCAGAGAAAGAGTGTTTAGCATCGTCTGTCACCTGATAACTCCTGAAACTTGTGCTTGACCTTCATCCCTGTAGAGAGCTTGTATACTTCACCCTGGGTCCACTGGGTTTTATTTCTCTAGGTATTCTGATTTTCTTCTCACATCCAAAAGACATGTAGTTTAGGTTATTTTAAAAGTTTAAAGAGACCCTGCATTAGTTACTTTGTGTCTTTGGGTGAAAGTGCTCCAAGATGCAATAGCAAATTTTTCAGGGCTGCCTTTTGAATAATTTTGCCAGGATACATAATGGTCCCTCATAAGTCTGATTTGCATTATGTGTATTTTAAATGGATGAATAAAATGATATGTAAGAGTCCTACTCTTTCTTTTGGATGTTTTCCCAGTTCAGGCTGCAGAGACTGTCTAGAAGTTTGTGGTCTTTTTAATCATTTACTGTCATTTTATTATCACATCAATTTTTCAGAGTAAAAGCATCATCTATTTATAATCAAGTTTATTATTGACAGATGCACAATGCCTCATGCATGCATTTATATTATCTTGGCTTGCTTTTAGCATTGTATGAGCTTCCAAACAAGCTGTGAGACTCTGCTGCCAGACTTTTAAGGTGCTCCGAATCTTGCCAAAATATCATTCCCTCTTGGCAAAAAAAGAAAAAAAATCACAAGGTTATCATAAAACTATGCGTCATGTACAAATGATTTTAAAGACAGATACAACACACTGTGACATTGCACCATCATACCTCTCAAGGCAGTACAATGGTTTTTGGCAACTTCTCTTTTCTATGTCGTTTATAAAGTTAATTCAGTCATGTATTTTTCTAAAAATGTAATAAAATAACAATCCATTTTATGGTGTCCACCCCCACAAACTCCAAACTAGTACTGCAGAATTCAACACTCTGACAAAAAAGAACAAGCCTGAGTGGACAAACAAGTTAGACACAAAGAAGAAGAAGTATACTAGCAGCAAAGTAATAAGATGATGATCAGGTCAAGAGGTACATGCACATGGACTAGCTGTAGATTTTCTGATCATTTATCAATACAGGGGACCAGATGCTCTGTTGATTTTCTCTACCAAGAGTTCCGAAACTAGAGAAGGGGTATCAGTAGTTAAAAGTGTGTTTTAAGTTAAAAATTGATTTTGTTCATCATTTTATTTTCTAGACATGAAACATATCTCTCTATTATAAAAGAAAATCTTGAGATGAGACAAGACTATTGCCAAGAGATTTTTTCAAGTCCCGCAAGATGAAACTATTGCCAAGAGATATTTTAATGTCCCGTGAGACAAGTCTATTACCAAGAGATTTTTTCAAGTCCCGGCCTCCTCTCAACCATTTCCGGTTAACAACCCACGCTCACGGTCTTCTCACCTCTCATTGTGTGAATGCTTTTGTCAGACACAGTTCCTGCGCTCTCAGCTCTTACTGTATACATTTTTATGTTTTGTATACTTGTATTCAAAGTGGTCGAACAATTCTGACATGTAAAATTTTAACAGGCGACAAGAAAGGTAATGTATTACATCTTCCGTGGATAACATTAGACACCAAAGGAGATCTTGCTATACCATTTGTATTAAAACATTTACAGTTTCCCATTAGAATAGCTTTTGCTATGACAATTAACAAATCACAAGAACAAACATTTGAAAAAGTCGGTTAATTTATTAGAGAGAAAGAAACGATATTCACTCACGGGCAGTTATACTTTGCGTTGTCACAATTTAAGTTCAAACACGGAATCAAAATTCAATGCGATATCGATGAAAAGTTAATTCCAAGTATTGTTTTTACTGAAGTTTTACAGTAAAAGTGTAAGTTTAAAAAGTATTTGCGTGTTAATTTCAAAGCCAAACAGAATGAAAACATATAACACAACGAATACCTCTAACGCAACATGAAACATAATTTTCTTTAAATTTATTATGTTTTACTATTTTTTAATATGGTTAATTACTTGCTGTAATGTAAAATAGTTCAAACGTCCACTTCCCCATATGCGAGCCGCACAGCCACAAAATGGCTAGCGCATAGCGCCCGCCTGGGGGTTGGCGAGTGAAGCGAGCAGGGGGAAGAGCCCCCTAGTATTTTTTAATTAAAACTACATAAAGTAGAAGGAATAAAGGGGAGCTCCCATTCCAACACTGTCTTAATCGGTAATAAGAGTTGTATTGCCTTAAATAGCACTGTGCTTATAGTCGATACTGGATTCTAGCAAGAGGATATTTATTATTAACGAGTAAAGCTTTTTGAATTTAAAACTTTGGTGCATTTTCATTAGAATATGTTATAACTAGGCTTTGCTAATTTTTTTTCATTTGTATCGTGTATTTTTAGTAATATATATTGCTTTGTTTTAAATTAAATTTTTTTTTCTGAACATCTTCCTTATTGAGGTAGTAAAGTATTGCATGGCATCTAATTGTCATGTCTTTACAACAGTACTTAGTGGATGAGGAGGGTTGCCTCCAATACTGAGCAGCATGGGAAGGAGTAACGTGTTGATTGGCAAGTGGTAGCAAGTGGTAAGGCACACTAGCCTCTCTCATCTTGAAGACACTAACATGTCCTTCTCTTGCCAAAGCTACTAAGTGGTTGTCACTAAGGAGTGGTAAGTTGCATGGGCTTATACTTGGTGTGTTTGTATGTATGCATTTTAGTGTATGTGGATTAAGCTTGTGTATGTGGTGTTCAGATGTAGGCAAACCAATGAAGAATGCAGTAAGTTCCACTCACACCCCACAATAATAGATCTAGTGATAAAAACTATAAAAAGAGAAAGCACTGAGATTATTAACAAATTCAGTGCGTTACAGGCATGTACTGTATACTGCATATAACCTGACACTTTGTTCGGGATTGCTTTTGCCCCTCACTTGATTGTGCTATAATACATGGCAGCCCCTGTAATAGGAATAAGCAGATTTAGAAGATCAATAAAAATATAAAAACAATATATACTGTCATCTCAATGAAAAATGCAGAGAGCAAAAAATATGCCTCAGACATTTTGTTATCTACTTGTCAGAGGGGAACATTTTTTGTACACAGGGTGGTTTTCTTTTTTCTATTAGGCAAAGAAACATGTGAATATTAAATGTAGAATCCAGTAGATGAAGGGGCAATAGGCACCCATTGTTGGGATTGGGGTGATAAGTGGAAAGGCAAATTTCCTGAGTAATTGTGTTACAAGTAATTGTAATGGCTGTCTACAGGACATTTACCTGTCTTGCAAAAGAGTCACCTGCTTTGAAGTTTGATCTGCTTAAACATACATACAATACAATATTGTGATCACAGAACTACCTCCTTCCTAGGAAAATGTTTGTATTTACCTGACTTGAAAATGAACATGTCTGGGGACATTGGTTTCTACTCAGTATATGTGTACTCCTTGATAGTTGGCAAAAAATCTTTTTTGTTTAACCTGTGTTTACAGTATTTGTCAAGCCCAGGAAATTGGTATGTCTCATTGTTTAATCCATCGTCATGTTGATCTTGACAGGGACTGAAGCAAATTTATACTTCTGGTCAACAGGGGGTTAGGAACAGTCCACAGAGAACGCTGTCAAGGCAACTCACACAAGGCACAGGGGCTCTGTGGCATTTAGGGAACATGGCTGGCACAACACAAGGCACACGGACAGCAACACCTAACTCCATGGAGGAAGAGACAGTTCCACCAGAGAGATGTTGGTTGTGGGTCCAGCAAGTGGGGGAAGATTCATGAAAGGACAGAGCGAAGCTGCCGGACAAGAAGCAAGGGGTGCCTAGGTCATTATAGCAACCCAAGAGCACAGAAGTAAAAAAAAAAGAACAAAGAAGAAACACTGACAGGGATTCAACGAACACAGTCCAGTGAACAGAGTGTATCTATGGACAGTTGGACGATTAATTGTTGTGGTAACACAGCGTGCAAGCTGGACTCTGCACCACTAAAGGTTGTATCATCCACTTCATGTTTAGAGTGTGGACTGTGTGCTTTTCTTTTAAAAAAATGTTTTTGTTCCTGATATTGTTACCTTCTTATGTTCTTTTAACTTTTTGGTGCACTTTATATTGTCTGGTGGAATACAAGTTACAACTGATTGTCCTGAAATTGTTGCTATGTGTTTCATTGTGTGTTTACTCACCGCCCAATTTAAAGAAACCTGTGTGCTATTATCTGTAATCCATTAATTTGCTAACAACTACAATTATTTCTATAGGACATTTTCATACAAAGGATGTAGCACAGTTGTTTATAACATGTCAAAGTGGTAGTTACATGCAAGGAAAAACTAATTAAATTTAGATGAGAACAGTAATGAATAAATAGCATACAATAGATAAATAAATAATGCAGACTAACATAAGAAAGATATAAAGAGTAAAACCTTGATTATCTGTAACTCGATTAATCAGTCTAGCATCTACCTATTACTACTGATGCCCGATATGCGACGAGCTCTGCACATTGGAACAACTCTCCCTTTTTGCTAGCATGCAGTGTTTTTCCCCAGCACAATATGTCAAGCTGCATTTTGAAATCACAGTTTCCGTTACATACCTTCAATATATGACAATATTAAATGTTTATGAAACCGCAAAAGCGCTTCAAGTATTGCTTTAATTTACGGAGTAGGAAGAACAACAGTGAACCATATAAATTGTGATGTCGACAAAATTGAAAAACGTGTTGAAAATGTAAACCACTGACAGTAATATTATTCTGTATTAATGTTCTTCTGCATTGTAATTTTCTTTTTAAATTCTGTTATATTATGCTTTGTAAATATATTGTGACGCGCAGGCAGCTTGTGATGCACTGTGCAGGAGCAGAAAGGGCAGAATGTTGTGTAAATAAAAGAACAGGGTGAAGGGCTTCTGTTCTGTGAGGGGCGGACACGCCTCTTAGGAGATGAGTGACAGGAGAAGGCAAGAGAACAAGAAACGTGCGGCGGAAGGAAGTTTTGAGTAGAGAGCCAGGAGACAATAACTAGGAGTGTCTGCAGTATAGAAAAAGACATAACGTGGGTGATAGGAGACATTGGTATTATTGTTTTGGGGGTGTGCTTTGTAACCAAGATAATGGAGTATAAGACAGCACTGTTTGTTACGGAATGAAGATCCATCCATCCATCCATCCTCTTCCGCTTCTCCGAGGTCGGGACGCGGGGGCAGCAGCTTGAGCAGAGATACCCGGACTTCCCTCTCCCCGGCCACTTCTTCTAGCTCTTCCGGGATAATCCCAAGGCGTTCCCAGGCCAGCCGGGAGACATAGTCCCTCCAGCGTGTCCTGGGTCTTCCCTGGGGCCTCCTCCCGGTTGGACGTGCCTGGAACACCTCACCAGGGAGGCGTCCAGGAGGCATCCTGATCAGATGCCCGAGCCACCTCATCTGACTCCTCTCGATGCGGAGGAGCAGAGGCTCTACTCTGAGCCCCTCCCGGATGACTGAGCTTCTCACCCTATCTTTAAGGGAGAGCCCAGACACCCTGTGGAGGAAACTCATTTCAGCCGCTTGTATTCGCGATCTCGTTCTTTCGGTCACTACCCATAGCTCATGACCATAGGTGAGGGTAGGAACATAGATCGACCAGTAAATTGAGAACTTTGCCTTGTGGCTCAGCTCCTTTTTCACCACGACAGACCGATGCAGAGCCCGCATCACTGCGGACGCCGCACCGATCCGCCTGTCGATCTCACGCTCCATTCTTCCCTCACTCGTGAACAAGACCCCAAGATACTTGAACTCCTCCACTTGAGGCAGGATCTCGCTCCCAACCCTGAGAGGGCACTCCACCCTTTTCCGGCTGAGGACCATGGTCTCGGATTTGGAGGTGCTGATTCCCATCCCAGCCGCTTCACACTCAGCTGCGAAAACTTGGAAAACTCCAATACCTTTGAGTTGTATTTGTTTCTTATGCTGTTCTTTGCAATATTATATAATTTATTTAATTTATGTTAATACTATATTTTGTTAATAGTTGTTTTTGTAAACAAATAAGACTGTTCTCTAAACTAATCTACTGTGTATCATTTTTAACGTAGATGTTCTGTTATCTGTCTTTTCTCTTATCTATCACAGCCTCAGTCCCAAACCCTGATGGATAATTGAGGTATTACTGTAATTAAAAGAAGTGGAGTCCTTAAATATAGAGTTGTATCTATAATAATAAAAGGCAAAGCCCTCACTGACTGACTGACTGACTCACTGACTCACTCATCACTAATTCTCCAACTTCCCGTGTAGGTGGAAGGCTGAAATTTGGCAGGCTCATTCCTTACAGCTTACTTACAAAAGTTAGGCAGGTTTCATTTCGAAATTCAAAGCGTAATGGTCATAACTGGAACATATTTTTTGTCCATACACTGTAATGGAGGAGGCGGAGTCACGTATCGCGTCATCACGCCTCCTACGTAATCACGTGAACTAAAAACAAGGAAGAGATTTACAGCACGAGTCACACGCGGGAACGAAGGTAAATGACGTTAATTTTTGACTGTCTTTTAATACTGTGTAAACATACATATTAACACATGTGCAATTAAACGTGTGCATTTACGGGGTGATTTCTCAGGCTTAAAAGCTCACCTTTTATCAAACGCGGGAACAAAGGTAACTGACGTTGTTCTCTTTTAATACTGTGTAACCATACATATTAACACATGTGCAATTAAACGTGTGCATTTACGGGCTGATTTCTCAGGCTTAAAAGCTCGCCTTTTACTAAAAAGGTAAATGCAAAACTATTTTCAATCAGTTTATTGAAACGCTCCCGTTAAGGATTGCAATAACATATTCGCGAGATAAAAGTTTAATGAGAACACACGAGGTATAAACGAACCACACGCCGTGGCGCAACGTTGGGGCAACAGTTTCAACCATTCTATGATCTGCTTCTCGCAACTGAAAGACGGCACATGGCGGATGTTAGCCGACTTGCTGACCGCAACGTTAGGGGCTTCAACTATGGCGCTGACGCCACATCTCAGTGCCAACACTTTGCAGACTGTACTTAAAAGACACGCCCTCCACACTGGACAGTTAAAAACACCAATCAAACTAACGATGACATCAAGTATTACCCAATCAAAAGTAGGAAAGGAGGCATCTTCATAAAATGCGTGTGGGATGATTTGCATGAGACGCTGCTTTAAAAATAAAATGATAAAAAAAATACGGGATAAATCCCGTCCAGTATTGATTCAAAACGGGATGCGCAATTTCATTCTCAAACGCGGCACGATTCCGTATTTTAAAGGACGGGTGGCAACCCTACAGTGCCAGGTAACCACCCATACAATCACATTGTGATTCAGACTAGGAATGCAATGAATGTAATTACCCCGATCTACATACAAGGCGAAAGTCTTGCAACATTCAAAGATGATGGTTTGGGATAAGTACACCATACAACATAAAAGAGCTTATGAAGCCTTGAACCGAAAAAAGCAAGATCTCAGAGATCGTAAAAAAAAAAATAGGAGGTAATGTCGTTTTACTCGCTGTACATTTTAGTCAAATATTACCAGTTATTCCACGAGGGAGACCAGCAGATCAACTCATCGCGTGTTTAAAATCCATGCTTCTCCCACGCTCGGTTATATGTCGCGTGTTCTCGGTTAGGTGCACCAAAAAATGTATACATTTAAGCATGTAATGGGCAAACAAAAAATGAGGTATACCCGAAGGCACTGCAGTAGTACTTAATGTAACTTTACTTCTTAAATGTTAATGTTTTACTGTTTAATAATTTATTCGCTTCTTATATGTTGTTCAAATTCTTTTATCAAAATACCACTGACAGCGCAATGCACGATAACATGGAGTGAATACACCATACGCATCCGCCCACGGCTGCCCTGCTGTGCGCAGATAGGAGTTGATTCTACAATAAAATAAAATAAACATAAAAAGAGTAAAACAATCATCACCCATAAAGCGGATAGTAGACGTGACGTACTATATGTGTACCACATTTCAAGTGTATAGGTGAAACGGTTTGCGAGCTACAGGTCATTTAAAATCCTGGACAGACACACAAATTGCCACGGTAGCAAATTACAGAAGAAGATTTTACTGTTTAATAATTTATATTTATATGAAAAGTGCTTCTTATATATTACTTCATATTCTCATATGATAATGATGTTAATGTTTATATTGATTTCTGTGTTATTAAAACTGCATGTATGTGTGTATATGTATATGTATATATATATATATATATATATATATACTAGCAAAATACCCGCGCTTCGCAGCGGAGAAGTAGTGTGTTAAAGAGGTTATGAAAAAAAAAGGAAACATTTTAAAAATAACGTAACATGATTGTCAATGAAAGCCCGTTTCACTCAGTAAGTCTTATGTGTGTGTTTATGTATGTGTAGATATGTATATATATGTATATGTATATAAATGTTTATGTGTGTGTGTATATTATATATATAATATATATATATATATATATATATATATATATATATATATATATATATATATATATATATATATATATATATATAAAAGACAGCAACAGTTATAACAATGACAACACAATTACATTGACAATCATGTTACGTTATTTTTAAAATGTTTCCTTTTTTTTTCATAACCTCTTTAACACACTACTTCTCCGCTGCGAAGCGCGGGTATTTTGCTAGTTAATTAATAAATATAAAAATAAAATAAATTATTAAACCTGCTTAATCTGATTTTATGGTTATATCACTTTACCAACATATAACAGCTTTTTAAATTTCCTCAAATAGAAATCCCAGGAAAATCACAACAGAAAAAATATGTACATTTTAATTGTAGATGTAAGCAGCTTTTATTTGGTGACATGAGTAAGGTTTGAAGAAAGGTGATTCATGCTCACCCCTGGTCATTCTTGCGAGGATGCTACTACATCTTTCATGCTCTAATGGTGTGTGTGACTGTCTTTTGCTCTTGAAATGTTTACAATGAAAACAATCAGTTAGCTTGTGCAATTTGCTGCACTGCCAGCAGATGTAGCTGTGATTCTTTTCCGGTCAGCCATGCCATGTGCCCACACTGCTGTTATCTTCCTGTCAGTCATGTTGCGTGGTCATGCTGCCACTTGCCATTAGAAGGACCCAAACCCCAATTACATGGCAGAGGTAGATGGCACCTCCAATTCTTTGGTTGTGTATTACTTTCTTTTGCACTCAGAGTTTATGACTTGAATTTACAAAAAAAAATGATGAATTGGCTTGTGCAATGTGCCTCACAGTTAACAGATGTTGCCACTGCTCTTTTCCTGTCAACCATGCCATGTGCTCATGCCACAGTTTTTTTCCTGTCAGCGATGGAGCGTAGCCACACCACTGCTACTTGTATGAAGGACCCAAACTCCAATTATAGAGTCAATGTTTCTTGAATCTTGTGAGGGCGTAAACCTCGCAATAGCATTGCGGAAGGAACAGCTATGATATGCTTTTGCCCCCACTAACATCAACTCTTGGGGGTTAGAAGTGTTAGTAATTTGTCCACTAAAAAATTACAGGTAAGGACTTGCATGTACATTTCATTCTACTTTTCCAGGAAGCTGCTTGCAAGTCATTATTCTACCGTGAGAATATACTTTGCATACACTGCACTGGGCTGACATACATAGAATGACGAGCAAAGTTACTTTTGTTTATGTTCGCTGCAAGGATCTGCAGCAGTGTAGTTCATTTTCGGTTTTGTTTGTATAAGCTTATTTATAGTTTTAAATTAGACTAGTTTATTTAAATGTTTCTTTTTAATTAAGGTTGTATCTTGTTTTAGGTGGTGTTAACTCCCCTCTTGAAACATTCATTGGTGTTGAGGAGACTTTGACAGTTGTGAAGCACTCTGCTATTTAAGCTCCGGGATAACAAGGTGAAAGGGTCGATTGACCACGCTCCGGAGTGTAGATGAGTGTTTTGGCAAAAGACTGAAAGCACAATAGGAAGAGTAGCTGTGTTTCTCAGCAATTGGCTGCTAGTTAGAGTTAACTTAACCTACTATAAACCAGTGTGGACTTTTGATTTCTTTCTATATTTATAGAGGAGCTTTATTTTCATTTGTAGGCTGCACCAGAGCCTGGGCTGTTTTTGATCTTTGTAAATATTGCTCAAGTCAGTTAGTACCCTTGGGTTTACAAAAAAGCTAGCCTTGTTATTTTATTGAATTTTTACACTTGGAGTTTTGTTTGTGTTTTATATTTACTTTTATTTTGAGACAAAAGTTTAGTGTTTCTGAGTCTCTTTTCTTTCATTTTTTTCTTCAATGTATATATACTTGCACCTTGTCCAAGATCTAACAAGTACTGCTATAAGTAAACTCTTCATATTACAACACCTTGACATCTCTGCCTGCTTTCTGTAGTCATCAGTAATCTTGGTTGGTTTCGACTACTAGCAGCACAATAGCTCCCTTAGGTGGGTTGTGACCCACCTCCAATTCATAGGTTGTGTTACCTGTATCATGTCATAAGCTCTTGATTCAATCCAGATCAAGGTCTAAGGCCCAGTGGTTCATGTTTTTTGTGTGACTGATAGAGATCCCTATCCATTTTATATATAGAGATGAATGGAAAAATCACCTCAATTATCAGAGTAGAAGTCAGGCAATGATTCAGCGTTGACTAATCATAAGAAAGACTTCAGAGAATAATGATGAAAGAAGACATTAAGGAGTAGAATATAGCAGAAGATGCAAATTTCAGGGAATACATTTATTCTGACACATTATTAAGAGACAAAAGAGATTTATAAAATACATGCTATGCAACACAAACTGTGCTTAGACAATATTAATTTCAATTTGATTTAAGAATAAAACACCTTTGTGTTTTCCACAGATAGAAAAGATGATAATAAACAAAAGTAGAGATAATTGTTTCCCACTGCTGACTGAGACAACAGAAATAAACAAAGGGTGACCTTTTCCTGTCACAATCAATAGTTCTTTGAAATAAACATGTTTTCCATCCTCAAGGAAAACTAGAGAAAGATTGCCAATTAAACTAATCTACACATCTTTGGGGATGTGGGAAGAAAACCAAACTAAACATGGCATAAATGTACAAGTTCCACATGGACAAACGTCTGCTGTGGGATTCAAATCCAAGACATTGGACCCATCAGGCATGAACATTTTCCACTGTAGCATCATACCATTCACTGATTTATAATATTTTTATTTAATATTTAAAGCAGGGGTCCCCAACTCCAGTCCTGGATGGCACCAGTGGCTGCAAGATTTCATTTTAACCCTTTTCTTAATTAGTGGCCTGTTTTTGCTGCTAATTAGCTTCTTTTGAATTAATTTTAATTGACTTGTTTTTGTAAGATTTGTTCCTCTGAATTTCTGCATCATTCCTCTAAACTGCTTCATTTCTTTCCTTAAATGGCTCCCAAACAGAACTAAAATGTGAAGTGAGTGAGCCAACAGTGAGACCAACTAAGTCAGGGCCTCAAACTCCAAACAATTTCACTCCAACCGATTCTTTTTGTTAATTAAACTCATTCTTTAATTCCATGGCTTGTTGCTGCTCTCATTATGCAATAGCATACATTTCTGAAATTGATGATGTTTCTCTTTTCTTAGAGCATTGTTAAAATGTTCTGGGGACCTGAGCAGATCAACATTCCTGAGACCTTCATCTTTCTTTATTTTCAGATATCTCGTTATTGTTTGGCTGCTAATTAAGGAAAAAAGAAACAATTAAGAGGTCTGAGTCTGCAAGAGCAACTCAAATAAAATGAATTCAAAAGAAGTTAATTAGGAGCAAAAACAGAACACTCATTAAGAAAAGGGTTAGAATGAAAACCTGCAGCCACTGCAGCCCTCCAGGACTGGAGCTAGGGACCCCTGATTTAAAACAATTAAATATCAGCAAACTACCTATAGTCCAATCTGAAATTCCATAAGCAGGGCACTGCTTGACATTCCTTGGTTTGTACATGTTGTGCTGAGGTGATGGAATGACAGTAGACAATCTGGAACCAGGTTTTGGAAGTGCTACAATTTTTGCTTTATTTTAATGTTTATTTTGTCTAACTCCTTCTTTTTCACACATTCATGTCCTTACTTTCTTACCTGCATTAAATAATGCATTGCTCGTGAAAAGCAGTTCAGGTTAGTGCCATTTTTTTAGTATATCTTAGAAATAAGTAAGAAAGCCTTAAATAGAAGACAGGCAGTTAGTACTTAGTTTAGAATAAGAAAACTTTAGCTATCAGGAAATGCTTTAAGTGAAGGAAATACTGTTTTTAAGGGCAAAAAAAAAATGGTGAAAATAACAAAGTACATTCAGAAAATATTGAAAAAAATAACAAACATAAATCACTTTGGAGACAGGAAAAGGTATTCAAAAAGACACAGCCATTCTTCAGAACTGTGCAAATACCTTGAAAATGTGGTCTAATACAGGCCAGTCAAAAGAGCAGCACAGGCAAAAGAAACATTACTTATAAATACAAAATAATGACACTGACCTACAGAAACTCAGAAAAGGACAAGTGGGTTTATGTTGACACAACTCTTTTATCCTTAAGTAAATGCAGAGGAACAATTAAATAGGCACGGGAAATGTTAGACTATATTATTAAAAAATAAAGCTGTGCAGAGAAAAGTAGCTAAAAATATCCTTGGACTCTGTGGCATGTTCTAATATGAAAGGCTAAGAAAATTCAACTTGATTAGTCTTCAACAGAGAAATCGATATGGGGACTTAATCTAGGTCAGAATAGTTCTCAAAGGCATTGATAAGGCTGATCCAGCAGAATTCCTTTATTTGAATATTCAATTATATACTTGAGAACAATGCTGGAAATTTAGGTCAAGTGTATTCAAGCACTTCTTTGCACATAGTGTCATTGGAATCTGGAATTAAATTAGTTGGATCAAGTAGCAGTAGCAGTATTGCCATGTGTTGCACGGTACAATGAAATTCAAACTTGCATGTCCAGCCAACATGCTGTATTTAACCACTCTCTACCACTTTGATAAAATATATACTTTCATGTTATTTAATAGAAAGCACAAATCAGCTTACAATATGTTAGGAGGGTCCAGTTAATGGAAAGATAGATATCTTGAAATTTACAGAATTATGTTAAAAGGGCAAGCATGTTGATTTTCTATTTAATATAAATGAAAAAAGATTTATTTTTTTAAGCACCAGTAGGTATTCAAATTAATGTCAATTCAATTTACACTTAAAAAGTGCCTTTTCGATTAAAGGTTTATTGGTCATTACACTGTTAAAAATATAGTAAATTAAAACAGAATCTAAAACTAGATAGACAAACATACTTATATTAATCTTATTGTCTTAAACTGTAAAACTTCCATTGGCGATCTTCAGCTTAGTCAACAAGCTGCCTGGCTTTGCTACAGAAACTATTCAATGCATGACAATATAGTCAGACAATAATGATTCCAACAGAGTTCCACAAGGGTCTGGCGATGCTTCCATCACTGGCCATGACACATTTATCCATGACCCCATTTCAAGATTAGACTTTGGCACACATTTGTATATTTGTATCTTTGTTGAACTTTAAATTGTACTTGTGGGTATCTGACTGCTTTGTTTTATTACAAAAAAATGTAAAATTTTATATTTTAACACAATAACATTATTGACAGCTTTTAGAAATTATCTATATCACATATTTTGAAACCATAGATTTCTAAGCCTCAGTCATTTTTTTTAGAGGTGCAGTACCTGCTATGGCTGAGAAGATCAATCTGTGAGCAGCACTTGTATAAAGGCTCCATGTGGTTTAGCTCAACCAGCTTCTTGTTTCTTGCGACTTCTCTCCTTCTGTAGCAATGCTCTTTTCTTCTCACCGTGTTGGATTGTACTGCTGATGGACAGTCTCCATGTTGTGTGTTTTGTTGCCACTGTATCCAATTTCATGTCTCTTCTGCATACATATTAGTAGCAAAGTAGCAAAGCAAACGCAGTCTTACTGTAGAATATTTACTTAGTGATGCAAGCATCCTCCATTCTGCTCCCGTGGTCTTGACAGTACAGGCAACAGAAGAGACATGCTACATGGTTGTGATATTGACTTTATCCAGAACATCTTTGTCGGTCACTTTGACTCTCCAGGTTATAAGAATATTAGAAAAATTTAGAACAGAACTGGCCATTTGCCCCAATGAAGCTCACCAGTCAGTCCTATCCACTTAATTCTTCCAAAATAACACAAAATCTAGTTTTTAAGGGTCCTATAATCCTGCTGTCTCCCATACTGCTTGCTAACTTATTCATATGTCTATGGCTGTGTGGGTGAAGAAAAATGTTGTAAAGTTTGTGTAAAATTTACCCTTAACAGGTTTCCAACTGTTCCCTGTGTTCAATTCATTCTAAAGTAACAGTCTTGATCCACTGTACTAATTCCTTTCATAATTGTATATAGATTTCAATCATGTCACCTCTTAATCTACTTTTACTGAGCTCTTGTAATCTTTCCTCATAACTTATTTCCTGCAGTCCATGAATCAGCCTCTTCTCTAGAATTTTTCTAGAGCTACTATTTCTTTTTTGTAGCCTGGAGACCAAAATGACACACAGTACCCCAAAGGTGGTCTAACCAGGGCATTATAAAGCTTTAGCATTTCCTCCTTTGACATGTAACATGCATATCATAAATAACCCAACATTCTGTAAGCCTTTTTAATGGCTTCTGAACACTATCTGGAAGTTGATAGTGTTCAGTCCACTATGACTCCTAAATCCTTCACATGAGCAGTATTTTCAATTTTCAGATTTCCCATTGTGTATTCAAACCTAACATTTTTACTTCCCACATCTAATGCTTTAGATTTGCTTACATTAAACTTCATCTGACAAAAATCTGCTCAAGCCTGTTTGCTGTCCAAGTCCCTCTATTATCTTTCAATAGGTTCAGGATTATCTGCCAATACACATATCTTGGTATGATCGGCAACCTTAACCAGCTTATTATTTATATTCCTATCTAAATCATTTATATATTTTATAAAAAGCAGTGGCCCTAGCACTGACCCCTGAGAGTCACCCATCTTAACATCACATAAGATGATAAGGTTCATCGTACCATAATACTCTGCTTCCTGTATTTTAGCTAATTAGGCTCCCATCTACACATTACACCATGAACTCCCAATTTTTTTGTTTGTTACCTAAACTCTCATGTGGCACCTTATCAAATGCTCAAAAGTCAAGTTAAATAATATCATATGCACTACTCTGATTATATACTTTTGCTGTGTCATCACAGAATTCCAACATGTTAGTAAAACATAACCTCCCTTGTCTGAACCTATGCTGACTGTTCAGTAAAACTCTTGTTATTGCAATGTGTTGGTCAATCTTTTCCTAAACATTTTCTTCCATTAATTTACCTCTCGTGCACATTAAGGTCTTTGCATATGTACTCACTAACCTACTTAAGTATTCAAGGATAAATGTTACCAAGTCCTGGTGATTTGTATAATTTCAGCCTAGTTAATCTAAGCAGTACCTCTTCCTTAACAATTTCCAAGTCACTAAGGACCTCCTTAGTAGTCCTTGTTACTGCTGGGAGGTTATCCACTTCCTTACATGTGATGACTTCAGAAAAACATAAGTTTGGAGTATCTGCTATTTCACTGTCTGTATTTTTTAATTCCCCTTTACTATCCTGATGCACTTCACCTCCTCCTTGATTGTTCTTTTACTACTAAAATACTGAAAGAACTTCCTTTCACTTTATCTGCAATATTCCTGTCTAACTGCCTTTTAGCTTCTCTGTTATCCTTTTTAATGGTTACCCTTATGCTCTTGTATACCCTTCGGTTAGCACTAGTTATTAGTCTAATACAGCTGTTTTTTTCCTTTGGGTCTTCTTTTTCAACTCTTTATTACCTGCCGCAGAGTTTTTTTTTAAATTTTCTACTAATTCAAAATTTGTGGATTTACCTGTTCTGCATTACATGTAAAACGTTTTTAAATCTGTTCCACTGCTCCTTGACTCTTTCTACACTTAAAAGCTTATCCATTTTAGACTTTGCCACATCTATTCAAAATTTGCTCTATCCAAGTTAAACTTATCATTTTTAGTCTTTGTAGCTGTGCTCTTATAAAACACTGTGAGCTGTGTAATATTATGATCATTTGATCCTAGTGGTTCAATCACCTCAACACCCTGAATTCTATACTGGTTCTTACAAAATACTAAATCTATACAGGCTTTCCAGGGTGTTGATGCTTTAACATACTGTGTTAAAAACAGCAAATGATTACATCTAAAAACTCCTGCTCTTGCGCTCTGCTGTTTGTAATGTTACCCCAGTTAATATTCGGGTAGTTAAAGTCCCCTATGAGTGCAATTCTAAATCAGGCCTGTTGTTTCCTCCATATCCACACACCTCCCCTACCCCTATTCCTTAATTTAAACAATCCTCAAGTAACCTACTTGTACACATCAACACATTGGTGCCCCTCTGATTCAAATATAACCCGTAACTGTGGAACAGGTCCCATTTGTTCCAAAAAAAGTCCCAATGCCTCGTAAACCTATACCCTTCAATCCTACATAAAGATTAGTGCCACATGTTAAGCCTTCTGATCTCCTCAGTCTTACCTGGACTGGCACATGGCACAGGTGGAACTTTGAAGAAGACTACCTTGTCACTTCTGCTTCTGAACTTAGCACCTAACTGGACTGCAGAACTGACAGCATGTCCTTATATGTGTCATTTCTTCCAACATGGGCAATGACAGCTAGCTTCACTTCCACTCTGGCCAAGAACCTATCCATTTTTCCAGTGAGGAAAAAACTATCTTGCAACATCAAAGCACCTAAGCGAGAGTACGTCAAGAAAGTCCACTGGCAGTTTCAGGACACCAGGGACAAACGACGCATGTAGCAGAAAATTCAAGTCATCACAGACTAGATGGCCAACTACCTGTGTGCAGTGGTTAAACCTCCTGTCCGGATGTTCTAAATAACTTCTATACACAATTTAATGCCCTGAATGACATACCTGCAAAGAAATCCATCCCTCCTCAGGAAGAACAGATACTGTGTTATCCACTGCAAAGAAGGATATCTTTACAGATATATTTAACATTTCTCTGGATCAGGCAGTCATCCTCAAGTGCTTTAAAACCACCACTATCATATATGTGCTGAAAACGTCCTCTGTCTCTTTCCTTAATAATTATTACCCTATGGCACTCACACATGTCATCATGAAATGGTTCAAAAGGCATTGACAGCTTGTAAACCAGACGTCCCACATTACATGATCCTGTCCTGTTTGCCTATCTCCCAAACCACTCCACTGAAGATTCCATATTATCTACTTTTCATCTGACTCTGTGTGGTAAAGTGAGGTCCACAGCTGATTGGCATTTTAAATAAATAAGGGGGTGTGGCAGCGTGGCGAAAGCAGTTCCTGTGCACAATGCTGGAGCGGATGGCCCTACACTTAGTGCAGAGGTGCAGGATCGCCCGCACCCGTAATTGACGCCAGGAGCTGCTAATTGACGTAGCTGTACTACATCCCCTTGTTTAAAAAGGGAAGTGTGAGTAGGGGAGAATTAAAGGAAAGATGAAAAGAATGAACTAAAGGAAATAAAAAGGAGATTAAAGAAAGAATATGAGAGGCAGGAGTGTGAGAGAGAGTTGGTGCAAGGAAAGGAAGCAGACAGATGGGTATGGAGCAACAGGAGGAGCGTGTGCGGCCAGTGCTCAGGAGGGGGCTGAATAGTCACTCCTGCTGAGTGATGAAGTAGTCGGAGCAGCCATTGTGCTCAGGAATGTGCTCTTGCTAGGGAGAGCTGACAGACTGGCAGAAGGTGGGAGGACAGGGAGCTTGTGCCGGGAGGAGCCGACCAACGGGCAGCAGTATGAGTGGAGCAAGGCTCAAGGGTTACCCGCGGATGCCAAGGAAGTGGCAATGGGGACATGAGTCAGGGCAAAAGGTTGTCTGCATCTGCTGGTAGACATCTCCTCAGTCTGCAAGATCCAGGAAGGGATAAGACAAAGAGGAGCTGGTTTTAAAGGGGTACTGAGGCTAGTGTTTTTAAAGAAGTTTCCAGCCAGTGTTTTAACTTCTGATTTTAGTGGATATTTATTGGCATTGTTTTAACCACCACTTTTACTTCTTTTATGGGATTATTTATTTCTGGAACATTTTGAGCACTGCACTTTTTGGAACACTTTGATTTTGAGATTTTTAATAAAAGCACTTGAGCACTTTCCACTACCGCCTTGCTTCATGTGTGTTTTGTCCTCATCTGACAAGCTCATCTTGGTTACGGTACTGATGGTGTTGGGTTCAAGAGGCTCCCAAAATGGAAGAGGGAGTAAGGAGCTAACCCACACCGTCACACTCTGTCCCATCTGGACTAAAGAGACACTGATGCTAGAATGCTTTTCATTGATTTTAGTTCAGCTTTCAACACCATCATCCCTCAGGAGCTGATAGTGAAGCTAAGTCTGCTAGGCTACAATATTTCTGTATGCAACTGCATAGATAGATAGATAGATAGATAGATAGATAGATAGATAGATAGATAGATAGATAGATAGATAGATAGATAGATAGATAGATAGATAGATAGATAGATAGATAGATAGATAGATAGATAGATAGATAGATAGATAGATAGATAGATAGATAGATAGATAGATAGATATAGATTCTTGTCTGAACTTATCATGACTTACAAACCAGAGCGCACATTAAGATCTCAAGATGCCAGTCTGCTTATGATTCCAAGGATTAATAAAATAACAGTGGGAGGTCGAGCTTTTAGTTAGAGGGCCCCTAAACTGTGGAATGGTCTGCCTGCTACTATAAGAGATGCCCCTTCGGTCTCAGCTTTTAAATCCCGTCTGATGACTCAGTACTTCAGTTTAGCATATCCTGACTAGAGCTGCAGATTAACTATACAGACATCATCTCTGTTGTTAGTCATTAGCACTAAAATGTAAGTAACATGATAGTTATAATTTGTTACTAACTCTCACCTATTCTGTTTCTCTTCTCGGTACTCAAACGTGGCACTTGGTGTCACGGGCCACCTGCCAAGTTGTTTTGCCTGCCTAAGGTAAAGTCATCCCTGATGGAGGATCGCAGGAATCGTGGGGTAGAGGGGTCCTTTCACCGGATTGGCTGGCCAAGCAATGTTTCAGCTGTGGAATGGCCAAATGGGGGAGGCAGCTTGATGGTTGAGATCTCCAGGACTCTAAACGAATCCATCCATCCATCCATCCATTATCCAACCCACTATATCCTAACTACAGGGTCACGAGTTTCTGCTGGAGCCAATCCCAGCCAACACTGGGCGCAAGGCAGGAGACCAACCCCGGGCAGGGCGCCAGCCCACCGCAGTCTAAACGAATCCAAATCATATTATGTGATATCATCTACTGTTAAATTCTGGTCTGTACTTGTAAAATTTTTATTTTTATACTGTATTGAGGATTTGTTCTGTTCTGTGTATTGTATTGTATTGACCCCCTACTTTTTGAAACCCACTGTATGCCCAACCTACCTGGAAAGGGGTCTCTTTTTGAACTGCCTTTCCTGTGGTTTCTTCCATTTTTTCCCTACAAGGGTTTTTTTGGGAGTTTTTCCTTGTCTTCTTAGAGAGTCAAGGCTTGGGGGCTGTCAAGAGGCAGGGCCTGTTAAAGCCTGTTGCGGCACTTCTTGTGTGATTTTGGGCTATACAAAAATAAATTGTATTGTATTGTATTGTATTGTATTGTATTGTATTGTATTGTATTGTATTAAATCGTATTGTATTGTATAGATAGATAGATAGATAGATAGATAGATAGATAGATAGATAGATAGATAGATAGATAGATAGATAGATAGATAGATAGATAGATAGATAGATAGATAGATAGAACTTTAAATATGGCAACCTGGCAGAGAGACACCCCAGACAGTCCACATCAAAAACACAATTTTCAAAGCCATCATGCTGAGCACTGGAGCCCCCCAGAGCTGTGTACTGAGCCAACTTCGATTCACTCTCCTTATTTTCAAGCTCTCTGTCTACACCGGTGCTCTTTCCTCTTAATAAACACTTACGCTGTCACCCTCTTAATAGCACTAACTTTCCTTACTTTTATCAAGTAAAACATTTTACAAACTATTTCCTTCTTACTAAGAAAACTTGCTTACTGAATATATGCCACTAGTTATTTACTTATTTACGTGTCTTTTTCAACCAATGATCGGCGCCCCCTCATAAGATGCCTACAGACCGCGTAGCCCCTCTCTTTACTGGTGTCAAGTCAGCCACCTACTTGTTCTTAAAATTAATGCTTTCTTCCTTATGAACAAGTATGCCTTGGCTTTCTATTAGTGTTGACGCTTTACTGTACAAATGTTATATAGTACTCGATCCAATTATTCTTTTTATACCCTAAATTCTTCCCACTATCAAATTACTGTTACTTTGAACTATTTGGCAGTACAACACTGGTTATTTCCTTATGAACTTGCCGGTTTCTGCAACTATTTTCTGCCCTTTCTGCCCTACACTGTACCTCACAAACGATAATTTTGAATACAAGTAAATTTTCGAAACACTTTTCCAAACTCTCAGCTACCTTTGCTCTTGTGTGGGTGAAAAAAAAGAAAAAAAATCTCCTGAAGAGAAAAAATCTTTCAATATTCTTTAGTGACAACCAAAAAACAAAGCTTTCAGGAGCAACATTTGTATTTTAATTAATTCTCACCAAACAGTAACACAAAAGCACTCAGCCCACCTTCCTCTTCCACTCGCAAGGATGACTTCAGCACATCAATGTCACTTTCAGTCTGTAATTACTGGATCATCTCCTCTTTAATGATTGACATCCAGTTGAAAGAGGGTCCCTGCCTTTCTCCTGTTAACTCCATCTTCGTGAGAACCTGCAATGGAATAAGGAAGTTAAGAAAATGTTTGTGAAGGATTCATATATTTCTTGTTTTTAATTTAATCAGATGCAGTTGAATCAATGCTTAAGATACAGTACATACAGTCGAGGTAGATGATGCATAGTATCCATGTTGCAAAAGAACCTTCACAGTGAAATCATGGAGAGAAAGTTTTGAGGGGTTAAGATTATTTACAGCTGCCTGGAGCTTTGTTGTGTCTTTCATTCTGCTGATACAGTATGTTTTGACAGATTAAAGGATAAAAAAGAACTGAGTTTAACTGATATATTATTTAATAAAAAGAGAAAGTGAAGGACTCAATTCACTAGCCTCTCTGAGCTGCGTAACTGGAGGGCTTTGTTCTCTGAGTGCTTTGTTTGATGTGTGTGCACTCTTTCTTCACTTACAGTACGTGAACACACTTATCTCCAATTAACCAAAAAGTAAAATTATTAATCTTAATGCAGCCTCCTTTTGGCATATACTGCAACTTGGCATTGCATCACCTATCAGATAGGTCGGGGAAAAAAATTCTTAAAAATTTTAACTTTATTGCTGGCGTAAAGCTTTTTGAAATCACCCTTGAGAAGGCAGGCATTGCTATCAGAGTGAGCTGTAGAAACTGGTGGGTACAGCAAGAATACCTTCATATTTACAGCTGATTATTTCAATTTGTATTTCTTTGTGATCAAAATTAAAGTAAGAAGTAAGCTAAACTAGAAGGGAACACTCTAGTTAACAAAATAGCTACTGTGCACACTCATGTCTTATCTACTCTGGAGTCATAAGAGGTTTGTTTACTGATTCTAAAAACAGGAAAGAAGGGAGATGAGGACATCTAGCTGATTTTCATTTCAGTGTAAGTGTACTATATTATGGATTATGCCACCATGTAGTAGGCTGGAAAATTAAAATTTAATTCTTCATCACCCCATTCGTTTTATTCTGAAAGGCAGACTTTAACATAGGTGCTAGACAAAGCTATAATTGAAATACCAAAGTGGAATTTTTAATGAACAAAGACAGAAGATTTAGTTAGGGAGAAAGTCAGCAATCTTTACCGCAGCAGGCCAAAGTCAGGACTCGTTACAGTTTTCTAAATCAGTAAATGAATGAAAAGGAAATCCCAAGTCTTGTTAATGGAAAATGAATAATCTGGAATTCAAGGGCTCTGCACATCCTCAGACAAACACTCCTAAACTTCATCAAAGTTTACTTAAGATGGTCCCTTAGATATCTTGGGGACCAAGAAAGAAGGGAGATGAGGACATCTAGCTGATTTTCATTTCAGTGTTAGTGTACTATTTTATGGATTATGCCACCATGTAGTAGGCTGGAAAATAACAATTTAATTCTTCATCACCCCATTCATTTTATTATGAATGGCCGACTTTAACATAGGTGCTCGACAAAGCTATAATTGAAATACCAAAGTGAAAGATTAAATGAACAAAGAAAGAAGATTTAGTTAGGGAGAAAGTCAGCAATCTTTACTGCAGCAGGCCAAAGTCAGGACTCGTTACAGTTTTCTAAATCAGTATATTAATGAAAAGGAAATCCCAAGTCTTGTTAATGGAAAATGAATAATCTGGAATTTGAGGGCCTTTCACATCCTCAGACAAACACTCCTAAACTTCATCAAAGTTTACTTAAGATGGTTCTCAGACTCATTTTTGCAGATTTTTGTTCCAACCAGATTCACAATCCGTGATAATAATTAATCTAATTTAGCAGAATTGATTCATGTTTTGTGGATTGGGGAAAGGGACATTTTGTGAAATATCATGTAGCGACAAACCCTTAAAAATTGTTCTGGTTTTTGACTTTTTTTTCTTATGCTGCTTTAGTAGAATGACTAAAAAACAAAAAACAACATAACAAGTAAGTAAGTAAGTAAGTAAGTAAGTAAGTAAGTAAAATGTGTGATAAAAATTATAACAGAAGCTAATGCTCCTCTTGAAGTGACATCTTCCTCAGCCAAACAGATGAAGGACACTTTCTTAAGGTCCTCTATGCTGCTTTCAGGTTAAACAAAAATTTATGTCTTTTTAACTAAGGTCTTCTTCTGGGGTCCTCTATTTCCTAACAAGAAACTGAATCAAACACTTATATTTCCTTTTTTATTTAGGCCCTATTCATCTTTTTTTTCTCTATTATCTTTTCCATAATTTTTTGCTTGAAAACCAACTCTTTCTCTTGCTTACTAAAGAAAGATCTGATAGCAAGCTGCTTCATTCACCTTCTTATATGGCTCAAATGGCATAATTTACTGATATGTATGTACTTGCACATGGTAATGACACACAAGTATATTTGATAATGTCAAGACAAGGAAAACAGGGAAGTGGACCAAAAAAGCTTCCAAAACATACAAGGCAACAAAAACAGATTGCAGAAATGCATTCTCAGAAACCTCACAGAGCCCACCTCTTCTAAGATGTTGTAAGAGATGGCCCCGAGGTGGAAGGATGGGAGAAGGCAGGTTTTCGAGGACACTGTCACCCCCAAAACACTAGATGTCAGCTTCCTGGACTGCATCAGTGTATGGCACTTGGACACAGAATTCGGCAACACAGCCCTGCTGGATACTGTGGGGGGATGCTGTAGGAAGATGGTGGAAGAATAAATTCTCACCTAGCACAGAAGTACTAATGGATTATGACAACGGAAACTCCAAAGTAATTCCGGGCTGATTAAAAACTGGAATTCTCCATCTGACCTGGAAGTGCTGGCAAGTCACGTGGGAGGAAGAACAGAAGCACCTCCGGGTCAAGAACTATATAACGGACTGCTGAAGAACCAGCAGGCGAGCCAGAGTTGGGTGGCAGAGGACAGAGCTTGCAGGAGAGGAGTGGAGGCGACAAAGAAAAAGAGAGGAAAATTAAAAGAAAGGACTGAGCAGTGAGCTTTAGTGGTTATTTGTGCACTGTGTGCAATAGAAGAAAATAAAAGTGTGTGTTTTGGACTTCTGTGTGTCCTGGTGTCTGTGATTTCCTCATTCACTGGGATCTATAACAATCTGTTAGTAAAACTGACACACTCAGTAGGTAGATGGATCTGAACAATCCTAAGTTTTTACCAAAGGTTTTCCAGTTCAGTCCTGGAGTGATTAGAAGCTAATCCTTGTAAATAGCAGAATTTACAGTATTTCATTCAATGGCTTGTTAATGCCAAAATGCAACATTCTTATTATGTAGGTGTTTCCTCCCGAATTGGAGTAATTTACTAATTCTCAGTCCGTTGATTTTTTATTACCCATTTCTATTATTAAAACAGGTACTGTATGATGAACACATACAACTGTAAGTTGGACCATGTTAGATAGTGAGTTGCTGCTTCCTTTGTACATCTCATTGTAAATTGGCAGATGGGTAGGAAAACAAAAAGCAATTACGGGTTGTGAATCTTTACAAGAGAGTTAACTAAAATGAAACACAGAACTAATGCTTCCATCCATCCATTTTCCAACCCGCTGAATCCGAACACAGGGTCACGGGGGTCTGCTGGAGCCAATCCCAGCCAACACAGGGCACAAGGCGGGAAACAATCCTGGGCAGGGTGCCAACCCACCGCAGAGAACTAATGCTTGAGCAATTAATTGTTTAAACAGCACTAATTGGCTTCTAAATAAGAAACAGTTTTAAGACAAAATCCTGCAGTCACTGCAACCCCCCAGGACCTAACTTCAGAACCCCTGCTCTAGACTGTGTAACTATAACATATCTCCAATTCTTAAAGAGTCAAGTATATTTTTGACCTCTTTTGGAGTTCTTTAAGCTAAAATCAGGGGTAATACTCTTCGCCAGGTTTCAGGTCCCTGTGGACTTCAGCATTGAGAAGTGAAAAGGAGGGTGAACTTGAAATGTGGGCCTTGAAGTCAATATAAGTTATATGACAGATCCCATCTACAAAGCATGTAATGAATCTGAGAGTTAACACTGGTAATTTGAGTCTCAGGTGCTTGGTGAAAAATCACTCTTTAACTAAATCAGAACCATGAGTATTTCTAAAAATTTTAGCCACCAAAGTACTTTTTGTGAGTAATAGTATTTTACACCTTTTCCCATACTTTGGCCAAAGTCCTCTCTTATTTATAGTGTGCCTGGTTGAGACTAGGAACTTGTAAGAGTATCAAAGAAACTGAATATATGGGAGAACTGAAAAAGAATGAGTAGGAGATGAGCCTTTCTTAAGAACTCCACTCAGTACAAATATTTGATTCAGTCTAGCTGATATACAGTATCTTACCTGATCAAAAATAAAAAAAAATGTGATTCATCAGTCTAGGCCACCTTCGTTTTCCTCCATGGTTCAACTCTGATGCTTACATGCACATTGTAGGTGCTTTCACCAGTGGACAGGGGTCAGCATGGGCACTCTGACCAGTCTATTGCTATACACATCAAGCTACAATGTACTGTGTGTTGTGACACTTTTATCTCATGGCCAGAATTAAGTTTTTCAGCAATTTGTGCTACAGTAGCTCTTCTGTGAGATTGGACCAGACTGGCTAGCCTTTGCTCCTCACACACATCAATGAGCCTTGGAGACCAATGACCTTGTCGCCAGTTCTCCAGTTATCTGCCTTTGGACCTCTTTTGGTAGGTACTAACCACTGCATAATAGGAAAGTATGCTGGCAAGACCTGCTGTTTTGGAGATGCACTGAAACAATCTTCTAGCTGTCACAAATTGACCCTTGTCGAAGTTGCTCAGAACCTTACGCTTGCCCAATTTACTTCTTCCAACACAACACCTTCAAGAACTAACTGTTCTCTTGCTATCTAATATATCCCACTCCATGACAGGTCCCATTATAACGAGATAATTAATGTTGTTCACGTCAGCTGTCAGTGATTTTAATGTTGTGGCTGCTCAGTGTATAATTGAAGGTCTTTGTTGTTATTGTAGTATCTCTGGACATATTCTGTCTAAGTGTCTTAAATTACAGGAAAACTAATAAGCTCTATTCAGAGAATGGTAGAGTGGACAGTTGTGGTCAAAATCACTGAGCGAATAGGTTTCAGGTTCTAGTATTGATAAATAAATCCATACCGGCTTTAATTGGTTGTGGAGCTGCACACAACTTTATTAGTTCTGGTTTATTGGAACTACTTAAAATACATCAAATAAAATGACCATAAAAATAATTACCTTTGTCTTTAATATTCTCCTTAACACAACTACAATTATAAAAAAATTGGAATGGCAAAATGACAGACTCAGAAAGCAGCCTGCATTGTTCTTTTCCTCCTTGGCGTGGAGAACACAACAGCTGTAAAATTACTTGAAACATTTTCTTGTCAGACCACAAAACATAATTCCACTGTGCTACTACAGGTCAAATCCTGTTATACTGAATACCGAAGTAACAAAATTTTCAGAATAACGAAAACTTTTTGTGGGCCTGGACAAATGTTCATAACATCATGTTAAATGAATTTCGTTTTAACTAAATGTAAATTTCAGTTTAAAGAATGTTTTATTGACCAAAAATGGCCACGGAAAATAATAATGCGATACAAAAAATACTTAATGCCGCATCTACACTTTCGCTGAGTCTCAGGAACCCTGCAACAGCTGCCTCTTTCTTGTTAGACCAAAAGAAAATGACAGTCTGTGGTGAAATGTCCGTTCTTGGGCAGTCTCTGTGAGGGTCGGCAAGAGTGTAGATGCAACATCATACACATAGCTAAATTCTGAGTCAGTGCTCCACCGAGTGTTCGCATGGGTAGTTATGTCATGTGCAGATACTGTACTGTTCAAGTTTCATAGCGCTTCTCAATGTTTTCTTTGACATTAACAGAAAAAGTGAGAAACAGCGTAAGTTTAAGCTGAAAGAAAAATTAAGAATCCTGGAAAAAGTTGACTCTGAAATGAAGAAAAATGACATGGCAAAAGCATTCGGAATGGTGCCTTCATCTTCATCTAATGTTTCATTTTCATTCTGTATTTTTATACCTGTACTTCTATTTAAAAAAGTTACATCTAACATCTCGTTTTTATTCTGTATTTTCATACCTGTATTTCTATAAAAAAAGTTACATCTCTCTCATTTTTAAATACAATTTTTTTTGCAGTTTAAGAATCCATCCATCCATCCATCCATCCTCTTCCACTTATCCGAGGTCGGGTCGCGGGGGGCAGCAGCTTCAGCAGAGATGCCCAGACTTCCCTCTCCCTGGCCACTTCTTCTAGCTCTTCCGGGAGAATCCCGAGGCGTTCTCAGGCCAGCTGGGAAACATAGTCCCTCCAGCGTATCCTGGGTCTTCCCTGGGACCTCCTCCCGGTTAGACGTGCCTGGAACACCTCAGCAGGGAGGCGTCCAGGAGGCATCCTGATCAGATGCCCGAGCCACCTCATCTGACTCTTCTCTCGATACGGAGGAGCAGCGGCTCTACAGCGGCCCCTCCCGGATGACTGAGCTTCTCACCCTATCTTTAAGGGAGAGCCCAAACACCCTGCAGAGGAAACTCATTTCAGCCGCTTGTATTCGCGATCTCGTTCTTTTGGTCACTACCCATAGCTCATGACCATAGGTGAGGGTAGGAACATAGATCGACTGGTAAATTGAGAGCTTTGCCTTATGGCTCAGCTCCTTTTTCACCACGACAGACCGATGCAGAGCCCGCATTACTGCGGACGCATCCGATCCGCCTGTCGATCTCACGCTCCATTCTTCCCTCACTCGTGAACAAGACCCCGAGATACTTGAACTCCTCCACTTGGGGCAGGATCTCGCTCCCAACCCTGAGAGGGCACTCCACCCTTTTCTGGCTGAGGACCATGGTCTCGGATTTGGAGGTGCTGATTCCCATCCCAGCCGCTTCACACTCGGCTGTGAACCGATCCAGAGAGAGCTGAAGATCGCGGCCTGATAAAGCAAACAGGACAACATCATCTGCAAAAAGCAGTGACCCAATCCTGAGTCCACCAAACCAGACCCCCTCAACGCCCTGGCTGCGCCTAGAAATTCTGTCCATAAAAGTTATGAACAGAATTGATGACAAAGGGCAGCCCTGGCGGAGTCCAACTCTCACTGGAAACGGGTTCGACTTACTGCCGGCAATGCGGACCAAGCTCTGGCACCGATCGTACAGGGACCGAACAGCCCTTATCAGGGGGTCCGGTACCCCATACTCTCAGAGCACCCCCCACAGGATTCCCCGAGGGACACGGTCGAATGCCTTTTCCAAGTCCACAAAACACATGTAGACTGGTTGGGCAAACTCCCATGCACCCTCCAGGACCCTGCTAAGGGTGTAGAGCTGGTCCACTGTTCCACGACCAGGACGAAAACCACACTGTTCCTCCTGAATCCGAGGCTCGACTATCCAACGGACCCTCCTCTCCAGGACCCCCGAATAGACTTTTCCAGGGAGGCTGAGGAGTGTGATCCCTCTGTAGTTGGAACACACCCTCCGGTCCCTTTTCTTAACGAGGGGGACCACCACCCCGGTCTGCCAATCCAGAGGCACTGTCCCTGATGTCCATGCGATGTTGCAGAGGCGTGTCAACCAAGACAGTCCTACAACATCCAGAGCCTTGAGGAAGTCCGGGCGTATCTCATCCACCCCCGGGGCCCTGCCACCAAGGAGTTTTTTGACCACCTCGGTGACCTCAGTCCCAGAGATGGGGGAGCCCACCTCTGAGTCCCCAGGCTCTGCTTCCACATTGGAAGGCATGTTAGTGGGATTGAGGAGGTCTTCGAAGTACTCCCCCCACCGACCCACCATGTCCCGAGTCGAGGTCAGCAGCGCACCATCACCACCATATACAGTGTTGACACTGCACTGCTTCCCCCTCCTGAGAGGCCGGACAGTGGACCAGAATCTCCTTGAAGCCGTCCGAAAGTCGTTCTCCATGGCCTCCCCAAACTCCTCCCACTCCCGAGTTTTTGCCTCAGCAACCACCAAAGCCGCATTCCGCTTGGCCTGCCGGTACCTATCAGCTGCCTCCAGAGTCCCACAGGACAAAAGGGTCGTGTAGGACTCCTTCTTCAGCTTGACAGCATCCCTCACCGCCGGTGTCCACTACGACAGGCACCGACCACCTTACGGCCACAGCTCCGGTCAGCTGCCTCAACAATAGAGGCACGGAACATGGCCCATTCGGACTCAATGTCCCCCACCTCCCTTGGGATGTGGTCGTTCTGCCGGAGGTGGGAGTTGAAGCTACTTCTGACAGGGGGCTCTGCCAGACGTTCCCAGCAGACCCTCACAACACGTTTGGGCCTACCAGGCCTGACCGGCATCCTCCCCCACCATCGAAGCCAACTCACCACCAGGTGGTGATCAGTTGACAGCTCCGCCCCTCTCTTCACCCGAGTGTCCAAGACATGTGGCCGCAAGTCCGATGACACGACCACAAAGTCGATCATCGAACTGAGGCCTAGGGTGACCTGGTGCCAAGTGCACATATGAACACCCCTATGCTTGAACATGGTGTTCATTATGGACAATCCGTGAAAAGCACAGAAGTCCAATAACAAAACACCGCTCAGGTTCAGATCGGGGGGGCCATTCCTCCCAATCACACCCTTCCAGGTCTCACTGTCATTGCCCACGTGAGCATTGAAGTCTTCCAGCAGAATGAGGGAGTCCCCAAAAGGTATGCCCTCTAGCACCCCCTCCAGGGACTCCAAAAAGGGTGGATACTTCGAACTGCTGTTCGGTGCATACGCACATACAACAGTTAGGACCTGTCCCCCTACCCGAAGGCGGAGGAAGGCTACCCTCTCGTCTACCGGGGTAAACCCCAATGAACAGGCTCCAAGTCGGGGGGCAATAAGTATACCCACACCCGCTCGGCGCCTCTCACCGGGAGCAACTCCAGAGTGGTAGAGAGTCCAGCCCCTCTCAAGGAGATTGGTTCCAGAGTCCAAGCTGTGCGTCGAGGTGAGCCCGACTATATCTAGCCGGAACCTCTCGACCTCGCGCACTAGCTCAGGCTCCTTCCCCTTCAGAGAGGTGACATTCCACGTCCCAAGAGCCAGCTTCTGTAGCCGAGGATCAGACCACCAAGGTCCCCGCCTTCGGCCACCACCCAACTCACACTGCACCTGACCTCCTTGGCCCCTCCCATAGGTGGTGAGCCCATGGGAAGGGGGACCCACGTTGCCTCTTCGGGCTGTGCACGGCCGAGCCCCATGGGTACAGGCCTGGCCACCAGGCGCTCGCCATCGAGCCCCACCTCCAGGCCTGGCTCTAGAGGGGGGCCCCGGTGACCCGCGTCTGGGCAAGGGAAAACGCCGTCCAAAGTTTTCGTTCATCATAGGAAGTTTGAACCGCTCTTTGTCTCATACATCACCTAGGACCAGTTTGCCTTGGATGACCCTACCAGGGGCATAAAGCCCCAGACAACAGAGCTCCTAGGATCATTGGGACACGCAAACCCCTTCCACCACGATAAGGTGGCGGTTAAAGGAGGGGGCAGTTTAAGAAGTGCTGTTTTTTATACAAGTATTGTCAAGCTTGAGTCACAGCGTTGCATGAGACACAGAAAGGTGAGTTCTGGTTTTCAAAGAAAATAAAGGTACTTTATTACTGTATAGAGAAAGCAGGTACAGTCCCAAGACTTCATTCAAAATAGGAGCTATTAGGAGCCGCAGCATGGGCCAGAGTCCCGATTTAGCTCCCATTGTCAGATTAGAAGAACACCAGTGGCACGGAATGACCACTGTGGCAAACACGGTTTGGAGAAGAGAGATCAGGAAGGACAGGGCGAGGAAGAGCAGATCAAATGTTCTAAACATCGTGCTACAAGCAAGTTATGTGGTAAGCTTGCTCATGCAGAGGACAGCTAGTTACTTTTCCCCAGTTTACTGTTTACCAGAAGCAGCAGAGTAGCTGAAGAGCTGTTCCTCTGCCTCTGCTGTTAGAGACAGAATCACTGGTGACCCCGGTCACAATACTATACTTATTTTTTCCCATATTCATTGTAACGAAATTTCCATTATAATGAAATATTTTTTATCGTCCCATGAGTTTTGTTATTATGGGATTCCACCTATATCCATTTCAGATGAGACCATACCCATAGAAGCCAGCACAACATCTGGACAATTTTGACATATCACTTCTTGTTTGCATAGTAAAACCTTGTATAGTAAAAACTTGAATCTGTGGATGCACTGGCAAATAATGTTATTTCTAAAATATAGTTAAGAAGTGCTGCAATCAAGGCACAATTTCAAATGAAATTTCAGTGACAGTTGGCTTATTTGATCAGTCCCTGGTTTTGCTTCTCAGTTATGGGGTATTCTTCAGGTCCCTTGTTACAGAATTATAGAAATGTTTTATATAATCCATCTAAATTTGCACATTCTCTCTGTGTCTGAGTGTATATTTTTCTAGGCAATCTAGCTCCCTTCTAAATCTCAAAATTGAGTGTACTAGGTTAGTTGGTGATTCTTAACTGGCCTTCAATAAATAAGTATAGGTTTATGCATTCATGTGCCCTGTAACCAAATGGTGCCTTCTCTGGAACTGATTCCTGCTTTGTTCCCAGTATTTTCAGAACTTGCTCAGGCTACTCACAAATTTGGGTTGGACATAGTGGGTTCTGAAAATGAACAGAAAGAGCTGACCATCAGATCTCCAGGTTTAATTCATAAATATTAGAATTCAATAGGCGAGAGAGTAAAATTTCAGATAGAAAAAAAAAATTGACAACATACTGAAAATATTTTTTTTTTCCTTATCAGGAAGGAGAAGCTAAAATTGACTGCTGAAGCCGGTCCTACTGCATGAATTATCACAATAATTCTGCAAGGCAAAATTTTTATCCATTATTGCATGTTACCAAAATATCATAGGCAAGTTTGAATCTGGAAAAAGATGTCGACTACTGCTTGTTCCTTACGGCATATATTTGAAATGAAAAATTAGCCTTTGTCAGATTACCATGACTGGAGGTCACCTATCCAATTATATGAGGATAATGTTAGCTGTAAGTGGTGGCATGCTTTCCAGTGGTGTTCTATTTCTGTGTAGCACCACACAAGTGGAAAAGGTACATTTTATTAATTTCTGTGGTAATAAAAACACAATATCTTTTTTTCTGAAAACTTCCCAGGGCTGTAATATATAATAATGTGTTCAAGTAGTCAGTTTTTCTTCAGTTCATACAGCTCTTTTCATACTGAGTAGTATCATAAAGCAATGTAGAAAACAAAAATCTAGTGAAATTCTTCAAACAATTAATCTTATGTTAAAACACAGATAAGACCAAATTTTAGTATTATCAATAATAGTTGTGTTGAGTCTTAAGCCCTTTATTAAGAAACACAACATTGACTGTGACACCTGTCACTTTTTTAGTGATTAACAAACACAATAATATAAGCACAGTCCAACTGAAAATTAAATTTGGTTTAAACTTAATTCCTTTTGGAAATATATGCTGTTAAGAAAATGTATATTGTAGCTTAGTTAGAAAAATAAAGTCTTCTTTAACTTCAATTGTTATCATTTCATACATGGGAAAGAAAATTACAATGCTCTAATAAACGGAATACATGAAACATGAAGAACTTATTAAATGTTAATGAACATTATTAAAATGAATTTGTTCTGAGGAAGAGGTTAATTTTAATCAAGTCCTCCTTCCTCTTCTCCTTCACTCTCTTGTCTTGGGCAAGCTTAGGAACTTAAGTAACTAGGTGGACTTCACAGTTCAATCCAAGTAAGACTGAGGAGATCAGAAAGTTTAACATATGGGTTCCTTTTAGTAACAGGTACAGGGGTATGGGTTTATATGACATTTGGATCCTGAGGATAGTCAAACACTGTTTATAGTAGGGATTGGGGGAGCAGATTTTTTGCAAGCTCATGTAGGGTAAAAAGCCTATTAAAGTTAACTTCAAAATTAATAGCTCACAGCCAAAATAAAATCAGTAATATGCTAAACATTGCTTTCTTAATCATGTAATGGGTTAATGTGAATTAATAAATGAAGTTATATGAAGCTGCACATAATAGTGATGTTTAATCAGTAACAGAATCCAGGCCAAATTTGACATATTGGTAAAGTAAAATGGAGTTCAATGTGTACTGTGCAGATGAATGAAAAATTGGTACAAACACAGAAAGCAAAGGGGGTGCAGGTATGATCACTAAATAAATTTCATATAAATAATGTAAGTCAAATTAAAACCCACCAGGGTGAGCAACTTTGCATGCCTGTGCCAAATCCCAAAAATGCTTCTTTGGCTCACCCATCTATCTATCTATCTATCTATCTATCTATCTATCTATCTATCTATCTATCTATCTATCTATCTATCTATCTATCTATCTATCTATCTATCTATCTATCTATCTATCTATCTATCTATCTATCTATCTATCTATCCCAAATACGAACCATAGACCTATGGCCTTTCCCTGTCTAAATGTGGAACCTGTGTAAAATGTCACAGAGACAGGTTCCCTGGTATTCATTTGCATACCTGGCAAATGCACATTCAGCTTTACAATATTATATGTTGACAAAAATGAAACTAATGAACTGGTTAAATTTTCCAATGGCATTAAATTAAGTTTAAGTAGACAGAATTCAAACTTGGGCAAAAATGAGGCAGATTGCATGAAATCAAAATAAACATATTTTTAAATGTATAAATAATGTATCATGTACATAAATTTAATATATTTTATTTAGGGAATACAAGTGTTGCACAACGGGTGTCTGTAACTTGATTGGAAACCTTATGAAAAAGACTTAAAGAAAGTAAGACATTGAGAAAGTCAAAGTGGAATCATCACTCTCCACATCCAGAATGTACAGAAGCAGTTGAGAATGGTCAGTTTGTATAGTAGCATATGATGGTTAGAAATCAAGAAAGGTTATTCTTAAGGTATACAATGCATTTCTGTTCTTATTACAAAAAAGATATTACAGCACAAGAAGAAGTCCAGAGAAGAGCAAATATTGTGTCTTAAATGTGCATTGGATCAGTGATACAAACATTGCGAGAGGGTGTAAGTCTTCCATAAACTCCAACAAAACAGGCTTGGACCTTGAATAGCCTGCCCAGATATGGCCATACCCCGAGCCACCACAGGTAAGCTTGAACCTAAATTTGGACCCTGGTTATTAAAGTTCAAAACATATTTTTAATGTCTGAAAATATACTACAATATCTAACAAGGTAGAGAGACCATCAAACATCTAGCTTGAAAGACAATACCAAAACCACTCTTTATAAATGAAGAATGTATTTCATAATCATAAAAAGAAGGAAACACTATAAAAAAGGGAAAAAAGCAGAAGGCAAAAAGAAATTGTTTATAAAGGTAATCCAAAACCAGCAAATTAAATATGCAGTTCAGAAATTAGTCGTCAAAGAAACAGAAACAATAAATCACAAACCAGAAATGCAAATACTCACAAAAATGTGCACTCTCCAATAAACCAAAAACATGAAGGACCAACGTCTGAGCCTCAAATATAAAGGCTGGGGTGGTCTTTCCACAGTGATGTCAGGGTGGCCTGCCTCTTGGAGTTCCATCCACAAAACACATAAGTACATGTAAATATACAACACATACTGTAAATACTAAATAACAAATAAACATAAAAGAAGTCTTATAAAAACATGAAAAAAAAATTGTAAAAAATAACAAAACAATAAAAAGAAAAATACGCAAAAATCCAGGCGGTATTATTAGCACAACTAAAAAAGGCTTGTCATAAAAAGGACAAAAGGCAGATGGACTAAGAAATGATCAATGGGTTTAAAGAGGTGCACAAAAGAATGGTGAAAAGACATTCAGAGGTTCATTATCAGAAGATTAAAGGCTGAAAATTACAAAAACAAAGCCCATATCAAAAACTGAAGGTCAATAAGAACAAGGTAAAAAATCCTGACTAATACTAAAGATACTTTCCCTAAACACTAACTAAACACATATTCAATCCAAACCTTGAACAGAGAAAAAAATGTTTTTCATTAGAAAAGATAAACATTAATTTTCCCAGGGAATCTATAACAGACCATTAATTCCAGGGCAATATAGTATGAGCCATTAGGAAACATTAAAAGAATTGAATCTTTTTGAATTAAGCAAATGGAGGTTAAGAGGAGATTACTACTGTGGGTTGCAGCTGTTACTTCAAAAGAGTTCAACAACAAGAACAAAGAGTGTGGAGATTACATGTCCTCCATATTGATGAATGGGTTTTTCCTCTGGCTTTCCTTGACATCCCAAAGATGCACACTTTAGATTAAACTGTAATATTACATTTATGCCATGTGCTGGTGATTGTGGGTAAACCTGCACCCCATTCAAGACTGATTCCTGAATTGTGACAGACACTGTTGACATAAACACTGAATCCTCATAGCTCTATGCTTGAGTAAGTGTCAAAAAGAAATGTTAAAACTGTAAAGGTCTTCATATCATAATTTGAATGCTAAGTAATGTTGGAGGGGTGGTATTTGGCTTACTTGCAAAGGTGCAACTGACAGTAACATTTCCTCTTTCAAATACTGTTTACAGTTTTTTTAACAGAGATTGTTTTCTATTCCATATCAACAATGTTATAGTTAACTTTATTCCTTCAAAATTATATTGAGTGAAGAGGAAAAGGTTTAAAAAGTTTAAAAATGTAGGTTTAGATATCTTATTGAGATATGTATCCTTCCATCTAGTGACAGATAAATAAAACACGAACTATCAAGGTTCTGTTTAAAATGTTAAAGAAGATTGTTGAAGTTGCAAAAACAATGGGTATGTCAACTGACTCAAAAGGGGAAGTGTTCAATATTACTGTATTATGCAGAGCCATTTATAGACAATAATACTCTTGTATACATCATTAATCATATAACAAATGGGACTTGCAAAAGACTATCAACTTTTTAAAATTAAATTATTAATGTATGCAAATGAAGCCATACTTGCTTTGGAGGCACCAGATGCAAAAGACAGATGGAAGTCAGCCATTTTCTAACTGGCTCAGTCCTGAGAAGTGTGATGTAAGGAGGATCATTAAAATACACAGAGGGGATTGATTGTTGAATCGCTTATGTGACAGTTGGAGGTTGTGTACTGTAACAAAAAATTAGTAAAAGATTGGAATTTGGAGAAGTACCTGGTCTTGTGGGTTCTTTGATCTCAGATGAAACAATTTGGTGAACGAGGATGGTTGACTTTTCATTGCTACCCCCGGCATCTTTTCTCCCCTGCCTGGTGACCCCCCCGTTCCGTGGATGACTTGGAGTTTTGAAATGTATTTGGAGGTGTTGGACCTCAGAGAGTTCTCTAAAGCTCACAAACACGCTCTGCTGCTCCATTGCTTGGGTGTAGAAGGCCAACTTGCCTTCGCTCAAACACCACATACACAGAAGTGGATGCCAGTTTAGAGGCTTATTTTTCAGACTCATCTTTCTCCAACATGCACAGTTACCAGGTGAGTCAGTCCTGCAGTATGTCACAAACTTTCACGGTTTAGCTGGGCAGTGCAGATTTGGCAGCTTACAAGACAAGATGATTTGTGATGCATTGATTGAAAAGACTGATAACTCTCAAATTCAGGACAGACTACTGCTAGAAGTGGACAATCTCACATTAAATAGCGCAATTGACATTGCTGTTGAAAATGCAGACTGCTGCAGCAACAACATTCATAAAGCTGAAGGAAACAATCCTCTCGCTGCATCATCGCCATTGAACACACAAGTTGGGTCTGCCAGCCTTGATGCTGCTTTCACAGTTCAGTACATGTGGGTGGCAGGATATAGTATGCAGTTTAGTTGTGGCAACTGTGGTGCAAATATACATACTGCAGGAGTGCCTGCCTGCTCAGCACGAGGTCAGAGGTATAGAAAATGTCAGAAAATGAATCACTTCTCCAGATGCTGCCGATCTGCACTTGCATCACAGCAAACAGTTCAGCATGCACAAACTTCATTTAGTTAGCCTTTAACAGTAATCCACACAGTCAACTGCAAACAGAATATTTCAAAGTATGCCACGTTTACCTGGAATACATCTGCCTGCCTTTGCTAATTGACACTGGTGCTAAAGTTTCTTTATTGAACTAGGATACATATCAGACCTTTATCTCACATTTTTTTTCTTTGAGGATAGGGGAACACTGATAATGTAGTTTGTTGAATTTTTCTTTTGACTGTACTCTATGGTACTAAGTCCCTCACCTCTTTTCCTTTTCACATCTCTGCTACAGGTTTCAAACTTATTGGCTTAAATCTGTTTTTGGGCCTTGATTTTTTACTTGTGGACAACAAAGGCACTGACATTCTGTTGGTCTGTCCATCCTGGCCATAAAAATGGCCTGCTGTTTTTAATGGCCTTGGCTGTCTGTTCCTCTTCACACACCAGCCATTGATTAATTCCTCTGTTCTCCTTATTATTCGGCCACTCTGCAGGGTGCCTTTAGCACTTTGTGGGGATTTGCTTGCAGAACTGAAGCAGATGCTAGAGGCTGGCATAATATAACCCATGGATGCATGTCCATGGGTCTCAAATCTAGTCGTTGTAAAAGAGAAATGTGGTGGCCTTCGTGGCTGTGTGGACTTTCGAGCTGTGAACAAAGCTGTGGTGCGAGATAAATATCCATTGCCAACTACAGAGGAACATACTACAGTTTTTAACAGTTCTAGAGTATCTCCCAACCTTATATGTATGTCAAGGCTACTTACAGGCACCTCTGCATCCTGACAGCAAGAATTTAACTGCTTTTGTGACCCACGTTGGTGATTTCTGTTATACATGTGTGCCTTTTGGACATTTTTCAGCGCCTAGCTGTTTTTAAAAAATCATGCACACCATTCTGCAAAACATCCCTGGCGTAGTAGTGTACATGGACGACATAGTAGTGCATGGCTCAAATACTTATAATATACACCTCAATTTAACTGTTCGCTGCTCTGGCCTGGAATGGCCTCACTGTGCATGCAGAAAAGTGCATTTTTGCTGCCTCATAGGTAGACTTTGTTGGTTTTTGCCTGTTAGCATGTGGAATTTCGCCACTACAGTGAAACATGGATACTATGTACAATATGCCTGAACCATCAACTGCATCTGAATTAGCTTCATTCCTAGGAATGATGACATACTACCTTCTCTTTTTTGTCCACTTAACAACTGCATCACTACAATGACTGCTACAGAAAGGTACTCCATGGGACTTGTCCCCTTCATGCCAAGCAGTTTGTTCACTTAAGAAACAGTTCACATCAACCCCAGTGCTGGGACACTTCGATATCAGCAACCCCACATTTGTGAATTGTGATACCTCTTCCTCCACTATTGGTGCTGTGCTCTCACAAATGCAAGTTGGACATGGACATCCTGTTGCTTTTGTTTCTCGTTCTTTGACACCCACAGAACAAAGGTATTCAGCTAGGGAGCGAGAAACCTTAGCATGTGGACCTGGGAGCGTTAGTATGTTTATTTGTATGGCAGACAATTTATACTCTGTACTGATCATCAAGCCCTTACTACTTTGCTGACCACTAGTGGTCACTAGCTGCTGTCCTTTCCAAATTTTTCGATGGGCAGATAGTCTGCACCACTACAACTTTGCTCTCTAGTTTACTGTAGGAAGAGAAAATGCAGTGGCTAAAATGCTGTCAGACAGTTGTAAAATTACATCAAGACATGGAGGCAGATTGTGCTCCTTCAGGAACTGCAAGAATTTTCCAAAAATTACCCTTTTCGCAACCCTTCATACCTACATCACAAAGAGATGGCCTTCCAGAATGTCCTCTGATCTGGAGCCTTACTTTAGAGAGAAAAATGAGTTGTCTATTTGGAATAATTACTGCATTACAAGAGGAGACATTGCTGTCTTTCCAGAACCACTCTAGGGCTATGTCTTGTCAATGGCAAATGAGTGACATCTTGGCACTGTCAATGTAAAGCAACAGTGTCGCAAATGTGTATGGTGGCCGGGCAATAATAATAAAAATACATTTTATTTATATAGCGCCTTTCTCATGCTCAAGGCACTTACAGAATATAATAAAGAACGGCAGCGTATACAGTATATAGCATTGTACAAACCAGATAAATAAATAAAGAAGATTAAGACAGTGAATTCTGAAAAAAAAAAGACAACATAATTGATGGTCTAGCACACACACATACAGGTTACATTAGCATCTTGACAGAGAAGTAAATTGAGAGAAGGGTAATAAAGTCAAGTAGAGCTAAAAGCCTTTCTGAACAGATGAGTTTTGAGTTGTTTTTTAAAACAATTCATGGAGTCAGCTGACCTGATAAATTTCGGTAGGTCATTCCAGAGTCTGGGCGCTATAGAGCTGAAGACCCTGTCACCCATGGAGTGTAGATTAGTGTGGGGTAAAACAAGATTGCCAGAATCAGAGGACCTTAGTGGTTGGGAAGGCACATAGTGATGGAGAAGGTCACTGATGTAGTTTGGCCTTGAGGTTATTTAAGGCTTTGTAGGTTATTAGTAGGATTTTATATTCGATTCTGTAAGACACAGGGAGCCAGTGAAGACGGAGCAGGATGGGTGTTATGTGCTTGCTGCTGCTGGTTCAAGTAAGGACTCTTGCAGCTGAGTTTTGAATAACCTGGAGCTGTGATATAAGATTAGAAGGGGCACCTGCCAGTAGGGAATTACAATAATCGATGTGGGATATGATAAAAGCATGGACAAGTTTCTCTGCATTAGAGAAGGAGAGGAAGGAGCGAACATGGGATATGTTACGGAGGTGAAAGTAAGAAAGTTTCTTAATGTGATTTATGTGAGCAGAATAAGAGAGGGAGGAATCAAAAATTACACCAAGATTTTTTACCGTAGAGGCAGGTCTGATGAGATCATTGCCAACATAGACTGGGAAGGAGCTCATTTTATTAAGTTGCATTTTAGTCCCAATTTGCAGGAGTTCAGTTTTATTGCAATTTAATTTTAAAGGGTTCAGGCAGGTTGTGAGCTGAGAAAGCTCTGATAAAGTTCCACTTTTAACATTGAAGTAGAGTTGAGTATCATCTGCATAAAAATGATAACCCAGTCCATAGCTATGGATAATATGGCCAAGGGGAAGCATGTAAATACAGAAAAGCAGAGGACCGAGAACAGAGCCTTGAGGAACTCCTTGTGTGACCGACGCTGAGCTGGATCTGCTGTTGCCAAGACTAACAAACTCTTGCCTATCAGTCAGATAGGACTTGAACCACTGGAGGGCAGTGCCAGAGATACCCAGCATGTTCTCCATTCTGGACAGTGGAATGTCATGTCTCACAGTGTCAAATGCTGCACTGAGGTCTAACAGAATTAATATGCTGGTTTGTCCAGAGTCTGCTGCCATTGATTATTGATTATTGGGTATTGATCGGGACATCAAAGCCATTGTCCGTGACTGTGAATCCTGCCTTTTAAGTGGCAAAACAGGTTTGCTAAAAAAAACTTCAGCCTTTGGTTTGGTCTTCTTACCCATGGGAACATCTCCAGCTTGACATTTAGTGGAGAATTGCAGGATGTTACACATCACCAGAGGTTTCTTATTGTGGATTATGACTTTCATTCAAAGTAGCCTGAAGTTTTTACTATGGGCTTCATTACGTCAAAAGTAATGTAATAGACATTCTACTTAATTTGTTTGCTTGGTGTGAACTGCCTCGTGTTATCACCACAGACAATGGCCCACAGTTTACCTCACATGAGTTCCAGTCATTCCTGTCATAAAGAGGACTGAAACATATTCATATTGCTTTCTACCACCCAAAGGCAAATGGTGGTGTAGAACACTTCAATTAGTTTTTAAAAAACTGTATTCATTCACATCTAACCCAGAGATTTACCTTTCTCATAGCACTGCTAGAAATTCTTCTTCATTATTGAGTAACCGGACATTCAGCCACAGGTGACTACCCAGATTCTTTGATGCTGGTATGGGAGCTGCAGCTACCTTTGGACACATTGAGTCCTTGCCCAATGATCAACTTTTCCTCAGCTTTACAGTCTTCAGTTAACAGTAAGCAAGCCAGAATGTAACAGAGAGTGGACAAAACTCGCTGTTCTCATTCTCAACAGATTCAGTTGCATGACTGGGTATGTGTAAGAAGACTCCAAAGGCATAACAAGTTGTTGCCCTTTTAGTCAGCACAACTCTGTGTTATGTGCTGTATAGGACCTTCAACTGTTTTACTAGAGGATGGTTGCAGATGGCATGCTAGCTGCCTCAGGAAAGTTTTATCACACATGCCACTAACATCACAACCAGATGTTTCAACTTTTCAGCCACATCTGGCTTGAGTAAAATGGTTATTCAAAATCCAAATCTACTCGAGCCTCAGAACCCAAGTATTCTTATACCATCCACCTCTGCTGTCTTTGATCCTTCTTCACCTGGAAAGCTAACTCCAACTCCTGCAGAACTGCCGACACACTCAGACTAGATTTTTGCTGTGGTTGCTTGGCCTACTAGGGCCCAAAAACGACCTGCCAATTTGCAAGACTATGTGATTACCTTTAGTACATAGATAATTTTTTTTCTCTTTTTGGAGTGGGGGGATATGATATTGGGAGAGTCATTAAAATAAATCAGTTAAAAATGATCATCCATAATATTGTAACTGTTTCAGCTATATTTAAGTATTGAAGTATTACTGAAATATTATGGGAGATTTAAATTCTTCCACAAAAAAACAGATCAAAATTAAATGAAAATGTTAATTGTTCCTTTTGCTCCCAAAAACACTTCTTCATTGTTTTTTTTTTTTTTTTTTTTTTGCATTTTGTTTTTTTGATTTCTTTAAGTTTGTGGCTTAGCCTTTTCAACTCCCATTTTGGGTTTGGTTTTCTGATTTTTTTCTTTACTTCCTATTGTAAAAGATTCACATAATATAGGAAAAGATTTGGGTATACTTGAAATTGGCTGCCAAAGAGGAGGGTTTGGTTCAATAAATGGAAACATCTTGACAGACATCAATCGAAAACAGAACAGTTCAAAAAGAGAAAACATGGGGTTTTAAAGTCGGACAGGTGGAATGACGTCATTCTGGTAGGAATCGGAAGTGATGTCAACGGGTTTGGAACTGGAAGTAGCATCAACCAGAAGTGATTTCATCGACTCCTGGGGAATTTTCTGCGATTGGTCTGGAGATGAAAAAGAGGAAGGATCAGTGCATCCTCTGGACCAACATGGGATTATCCCTTTTTGAGCCCTCCCATGCGCAAGTGTGTGACACTATATACTATTTGGAAATGTTTGCTTTGACAGTTCTTCTGGTACTGTATTTCCACTCAATTTTTTCAACTCATGTAAAATCATTTTGGTTCAAATTATACAGAGGTGACATTAGGAGACAGGACACAACAGAGGTGACAAGAATGTCCTCTTTCTTTAAATATCTTCTCAATCATCACTGATTTCTTTGTTATAGGCTTGTGCAGTAATTCAGATTTTAGAAATATTTGGAGAGTGAATGTAAAACAAAAGATTTCCTTGTATTCATTTAATGAAGATGAACATTTACTAATTTTCTTTAAAATTATTTGACAAATATTTCCATGCTGTTTTCTTTTTTAGGGGTTTCAGAATATATCAGATTAATTTCTGTAATTGATCTTATCATTTGGAGTCATTTTTAAGCTTTAAAAAAAATTGTATTTTTTTTCCTTAATGGTGCTATTTTTTTATGTATTGTTTTGTGGTTGCTAAGCCCATGCTACCGCATTACCAGATGATTTCATTATTACAGCGATATGAAGATCAGTGTCTTTGTCTGACCAACAGTCTGGATTTGTGCTCTTTTGATTATTTGGCAACAAATTCTTGCATGTTACTTTTTTAAAAAATTTTATTAAGTTTATTGTAATCATTCATACAAATCAATCCATTTTTACAAAAAATAGGACTGAAAAATAAGTCGACCCCCACCCCTGAGAGAGAGAGCATGGCCAACGGGGTAAAATTTAAGGCTTGTAAACATACTGTACCTAAATTGATGAGTTTAATAGGCCAGTAGAGATGAATGGAGAAGAAAAAGAAATGCGGAGATAATTGCTTCCTCTGTGTTTTAAGAACTTATTCTAAAATTTTATTGATTATATCCTGCCAGGTTTTAAAAAAATTATGTACAGATCCCCTAACTGAATATTTGATTTTTTCCAATTTCAAATTGGAAAATAGTATAAAACATCGGTTACCCACTAACTTAAAAGAGGAGAGTTAGGATTCTTCCAGTTTAGCAAAATAAGTCTGTGTGCCAAAAGTGTAGTGAATGCAATCACAGTTTGTTTGTCCTTCTCCAATTTAAACCCATCTGGAAGAACACCAAACACAGCTGTTAATGGGTTAGGAGGGATTGTGACACCAAGGCTGTCTGAAAGGCGCTTTAAAATTTTGGTCCAAAATGATGTTAATTTGGCCCAAAACATGTGACCCAGTGAGGCTGGGACTTGATTGCAGCGTTCGCAGGTTGGATCTTGCCCTGGAAACATTTTGGACAGTTTTAGGCTAGACAGATGTGCTCGATATATAATTTTGAGTTGAATAATTGTATGCCTTGCGCATATTGAGCAAGAGTGAAGTCTCTGCATTGCTACTTTCCACTCCCTTTGTGATATATTGATTGAGAGATCTTTTTCCCATTGTCCTCTTGGATCTTTGAAAGGGAGGGACTGTAAAATAATTTTATATATTGCAGAGATGGTGTCTAAGTCCTTGAAATTGAGCAATATTTTTTCCAGTATGGGTGCAAGATGAAGAAAATTGGGCAGGTTCTGTTTAACAAAGTTCCTTTTTTGAAGATAGTGAAAGAAATTTGTAGCTGGAAAGTAAAATTTGGAATGTAATTGTTCTTAGGATGCAAAGATGTTGTCTATATAAAGATCTCTGAGCAATTTAATCCAAAATTTTTTCCAGATATCAAAAATTGCATATGTTTGCGAGGGTTGAAAGAGATGGTTCTCTTGCAGAGATGCCACAGATAAAAGCTTCTCCATCTTAAAATGCTTTCTACATTGGTTCCATATTCTGAGTGAGTGAAGCACAATTGGGTTATTAGTATATTGCTGATACCTTGCATTTATTGGGGCACAAAGCAGGATATATAAAGAAGTACTGCAGGATTTTACTTCTATTGCGGACCAGGCCTGTGTATGTTCATCTATATGTGTCCAGGATTTTATAGCTTGTATAGCTTTGCTGCCCAGTAATAAAACTGAAAGTTAGGTAGAGCCATGCCATGTTACTTTTAACTTCAAACTTAGTTTACAAATTGCTTTAGGTGCACAATCATTTTGTCTTCCCAGATATGGACCCAAAGTCTCTAAACTTTGATTTAGTGTCCATCCATCTCCTGATAATTTTTCCTCTAAATGTTGGCAGCTCTAAGACAGCCATGTAATGATGTTACAGGGCATGGCCACTTGGCCCGCATTTGATGTCTTATGGCCATATGGTCATGGTTTTCATTTTTCTCCACTATAAAAGCAGGTCTGAGACAATGACAAGACTGTCAGTGCTTATAATCTTATTATCTGCCTTATTTGACCATCACTTCTGAGAAGTGTTTTAGCATCTGGTCATGTGCACATTATGATCAGGTGGAGCACCAATCGGGTGTTCCCATTTAATTGGCACAAAAAATAAACATAAAAATAAACAAAAACATGCTCAATGGCACCAACAACAGAAAATAACGCCCTATTGGCAGACTCAAAAGAAAAAGATTCCTCATAGGGATGATTGGAAATAGTGCAGGAGCTTCTGGGTTTTGGGTCCAGAAACAGATGACCTCCACTAGGGACCATCGGGTTTTATAGAGCTCTATGTGCTGCAATCAGGTCAGGAGCTGCAGGTGAAAAGAGAGAAACAGTTAACATTTGCTCCCTCTCTCGTTCTATTGTGGTGTTCCTTACTTGAACAGAGCTTGGAAAGTGATTCCCAGGCACACATGTGTGACAACATGAATTTCAATTTTTTTTTAACTATAACTGTACCAGTTACTCCTGTATGGCTGTATGTTTGTTCAAGGCTTTTCCCTTTTTTCTCTTTTTGAAACATACTGTTTTACTGTTTTTACTGTCTAATTTATGTTTATGATATGGACCAATGAGCAAAGCAAATCCTTGCAAATTTGACCCTAACACCTTCATAACATAGCCTTATTTTTATACTAGTTACAGTGTATCTCAGAGCTTTTACACCACATGCTATTTTCTGCATTTGGTCTCTCAATCACTCCTAAAATTTTAATGACTCAACAGCATGTATTATGCATTATAATATATACACCAACCCATACACCATTTCCAAGTAAGTAGAAATGCTATTAATAGTAAAGCTAAATTTAAGCAAAATAAAAAAGGCAATTGTAAAGTCTTTTGACTTGCATTTCCCAAAGTCTATGTTTACTTATCAAGTTAGCAGAGTAAGTAAATAATACCTGTTTCCTTTTGGGAAACCCCAGTCTATTTGACAAAGCTGACAAAGTTTTCAGGAACAAAGACCCTCTCCTTATTCAAACACCTTAGAGGAAAATTTTTCTGCTCCCTACAGCAAGAAGTGAACAGCTGTTCTGGCCTCTTTGGGTCTTTCATTTTACAGATTCACAGTTACCTGTGAAAAGAGCTGGTCCACTAAGCCTAGATGACTTTATTTGGTTTATATGGTATTTGGTTTACCCCTTAGGAGCATTGGTCTGTCGTGCTGTTTCCAGTATTTCATAGAAATGAGAAAAGAACACACTCAGGCATCAGAAGTTCCTTGCATTTCCTACTGCTGTCCTTCTCTTTCAAGAACATAGAGCAGACTAGTGGCTGGCAGACAAAGCACTTATGGACTAAAAGAGATCTGCAACCTTGAGTGGTCAGTGTAGATGGCTGGTTGGGGTGGGCTGGGACCAGCTATCTGCTCAGTTAGCAACTGCTCCAGAAAGAGGTGAAAGACTTTTCACCATATTCTGAAAGTTTCTTTTCAGAAGGTCAAACAACCTTGCAGGGGGATTTAACCTCCTTAAGCATTAGACCTAAGCGTTACTTGGGCAGTGAAAACTGTGCTAAAAGAGTTAGTCCTGAGTGTCACTCGGCAACTGTACAGGTCTGTCTTGCGTAAGCGTTAGAACCGAGAATCACTTGGGCTATAAAAGTGCTGACAGTGCTGCCGTTCTTTGGAGAAATTATGTCTGAGTGCAGGTTTTCACTGTCTCATGGTGTATAAGGCTTATAAGGGCACATTGTCATGGATTCAGTACATCGTGTCAAAAAGAGCAAGATTTGACATAAAGTTTTACAAGCTTTGTGAATCTAAAATGGGATACATTTGGAATATCAGTACGGCATTGCTACATCATCGGTGCTGACTTTGATAGATTCTCTGCTGGATCAAGGTTACTGTGTAACTATGGAAAATTTTTATACTTCGCCAGAGTTTTCTGACATCTTGCACCAAAGGAAGATTGACGCATATGGAACAGTCCCAACTGTCATGGCATACCTAAAGACAGAGCTAAATTACGGCGAGATGTGCTAGTAGCTTAGCAAAAGGGTGAAGTGCTTGAGCTGAAATGGAAAGACAAGAAAAATGTATGTCTTCTTAGCACTGTACATAATACAACTACAGTTACTGTACAGGCAAAAGGCAGCAAGTAGGTTATGAGGCCTTGTGCTGTGGTCGACTACAATAGCACAATGTACGGTGTAGATTTGGCTTTCTATCCCATTATGCGAAGGTAACAAAGGAAATGCTAGAAAGATATTTTGTCATCTGGTGGAACAGTGCATTTAGAATGCATTCATCTTATACAAACAAAAAGCTGGCAAAACTGTATCTCATGCAAACTTTACATGCCAGCTTGTAGAACAAATCATTGCCGCACATCCTTCGTCCACACTACTGCTAAAAAGATATGGTCAACCCAGCACATTACGGATCAACTCAGAGCGTCTTATTGGTACACATTTCATTAGTTATATACCTTCAACAGAAAAAGAAGAGAATCCAACTCATTCCTGTGCAGTGTGCTGTTCATAAACTGATAAATCTGGAAAGAAAAGTCTTTCACCGTGCTTTAAGATTTTCCACACAAAGAACTCATTTTGAGATTATATACTGTTTTGGCATCATTAGTAGTATTGTTATTGCTGTTATTTTTGTTCATTTCATATTATCACTTTTATTCATCAATAGTATTATTATTTGTGTCAGTATTATACTTTTGAGATTTAATAAAAATATCATTTTTCATGCCAAAAAAAAATGCTAAAGAGGTTAAATAGGTGTGTGAGGAGACAATCCAAAGAAGATGGAACAAAAATTGTGGCATTACTACACTTGCTGTGAAATACATTTTATTTAGTATTACATGATCATAATGACCTGCCTTTGCACCTTGTTGCATGGATTTATGAATGTGATTCATCAGTACACAAAGTCATGTGACAAAGTAAGTAATGTCAGTTTCACTTGTATGGTTTTACAAATGAAGATTGTATTTTCTGTTTATTTCACTCTCCCTTATGTGTTTCAAATTTTCATATTTTATGTACAAAGTACAGCCTGCCTGAAGACAATGCGGTCAGATGATTCTAAGAATCTGTAAAACTAGTAAGCCCGCGATTCGCCAGTGAATCGGATATCCAAGAATGGCAATCAGTTTCTGTTCTGTCTGATATCTGGATGGATGACATATCATGGAGGGTGGGTGCGTCTGGGGAAATGTCATTTAATTACATACGCATATCTGTAGTAAAGCGGTCTCGTTTTGTGGAGACGTGATTCCCTCGCCTTTGCTGACACCGACTGCTGGCAGAGTGGAGCACAGCAAGTTCAGCCCTGCGCCCTGCGTCCATATCCGGTTTACGCCGTGTAGTTTGGACGTCTGGGGATTCCGTGCTGTAATATTGTAATGTGATTCACATATGCGCTGAATCCTCTCGTTTTTGTTTTCTCTGTGGCGGGCTCGTTGCAGTGCGGCAGTGCGAGTGCGCCTCGATGCGCTGCAGTGCGGCAGTGCGCGTGCGCCTCGATGCGCCCTACGCCCAGCGCCCAGCGCCCTGCGTCCATATCCGGTTTACAACCTTCGGTTAGTAAGATGGATTCTCAGTGACTCCAGAAATGATTCTGTTGCTTAAGGCACAAAGGTCACACCACAACAAGCAGGAGGAAATTAAATTCTGTAATAGTAAAGTTTAAGTGTGTTATGATTTGACCTCACTGGGAAAGGCCAAAGTCATACTAATTGTCACTAAAGCTCAGCTGAAAAAATTGAACTCCTTTCCAATCACTTAGTAATAATATCATCGTACTGTCTTCAAAATATTATTGTACCGTCTTCATAATATCATATCTTCTTCTTCTGCAGGGAATCTTGGCATCATTTTGAATTCCTCTCTTTCACATTCTACCACATAAATCACATTAACAAACTTCCTCGCCTCTCCCTCCGTAACAAATCCCGTGTTCACTCATTCCTATCCTAATGCTGATATACTTGTATGTGCTTACATCCTACCTCAAATACTGTAACTACCTACTGGTAGGTGCCCCTTCAAATCTGCTATCACAGCTCCAGTTGGTTCAGAACTCTGCTGCAAGTATCCTTACACAGATCCACAACAGCAAGCACATAACATCCATCCTGATTCATCATCACTGGCTTACTGTGCCTTACAGGTTGAACAGAAAATTCTATTACTAACCTATAAAGCCTAAATGTCCTTGCATCAGACTACATCATTATTATAAATGGCTACACTCCACTCATTTTGGTGTTGCTTATCTTTTCCAAATAATGTGTACCCATTTTAGTTTTGCATGTCTTTACTATATAATGTGTATCCATTTCATGGATAAACTATAGGTGGATGTTTAAAGGATTCTCCCTAACTGAGTTCCATTAAGTCGAGTTGTGTGCTTACATTTACACTTCAGAGGTTAGGAGCATGCACTGATACAGCGCATTGCCGCACCCACCAAATGATAAACCAACTGAGGATCCCAGCTTAGGACCCGACACTAGTTCAGATGGATTAGAACCAGTGTGAGGTTTTTTATGGTGGCTGGAGTGCCAATTCTGCCACCAACCCCCAGTTTTTCTGTGCAGGTTGGAGGGCCTACATGCAGGGCTGGATGCAGATTAACGTCATACCCAGGACAGAGCAATTGCAGGTTAAGGGCTTTGCTCAAGGACCCAACAAAGTAGAGTCTTTTGGCGTTTATGGGATTCAAACCAGCAACCTTCCAATTGCCAGTGCAGATCCCTAGCCTCAGATCAGCTACACCACAGATCGGGTAGTTATACCACACTGTCAACAAGAAGAGTGGATGAAGAAATCACTTTCCTGCAGATTGTCTAATGTGGTCTAACTAATTCTGTGCATAAAATTTAGACAGGTTTCACATTAAGCATGGTAATAGAGATGTTCCTGTAGGAGCTTTCTTCAGCAGAAATGGACACTGCAAGAATTTTAAAGCCACACTGCACATGGACAACTTCAAGACACAATAGAACAGAAAGGAATGAGAAGTTAAACTGATGCTAACGCATTACAACATGCTTTGAATGGAGAAAACAGTTTTATGACCAAATATGAAGACTGTTTAAATTATTCTGACTGACCCAGTAGTCTTGATTACAGATCCTCATTGTAAAGAAAACTCACCAAAGACTTCAAAAGACTTTGTTGGACAGTTCTCTTATCATAGGATGTTAATAATACATTGTTGTCCTCTCTTGCTAAATGAGTTTTAGGTTGGAGAGGTTTGTTAATATCTGACATTGAAGATGTCTCACATGAGGTTTTTAGAATTGTGTTTCTTTATTGGTGTGTTTATTAACACAGTTTTTAACCAGGCCCAAACCCCAGACGCAACCACACAGACGCGAGTCCCATTTAAAAAGATGGTTTATTTTCACAACTGCCTTCCACAAAGGTCCCAGTAATGCAATAAACACAAATCTCTTCATGTGATCTCTTTTCTTTTCTCCTCCTCTACACCTCCCAGGCAAAGTTTAACCACTTCCACCCAACTCCGACTCGTCTGAATGAGGCCAAGCAGCTTCCTTTATCCTGGACCCAGGACTACTTCTGGTGCTAGGACACAGTCTGATGGAAGAACTTCCAGGTCTAAAGGAAGTCTCATAAGGTAGGGATTGGAAATCCCTGTAGTACTCCCTGGCGGCCCTCATTGAACCCAACAAGGCTGTTCCAGAGAACTACTATATCCAGTGTACCTTTGGGATATCTGCACAGGTACAATTGCCCAGGGAAGCTGCCAGCTATTGTGCAGGGGAAGCCTGTAGTCCTGCTGGGTTGCCTTCCCCGTCCTTCCATTATACTGTCTTCCCAAATGGGTATTGTTCCTGGGTTCAACCCAGCTGGGACGCCAGTGTACCCACTCTCGCGTTGGCATCTTCTGCATGTCTTTTGGGCAAGACAGGACAATCTTCGCCCTGTTTCTTGTGGTAGCATTGGGCTGGCCTCCCATCCAATTAAGGAACCATGCTCCATTCCAGCCGGGACGCCTGCCCATGTGTGTCATCCATAACAACAGGTAACTCCAATTTCTGTATCACACCTTGCCTGAAGAAAGGGCAGGAGCTGCCTCGAAAGCTTGCTTATTGTAATCTACTCAGCCAATAAAAGGCCATTTTGCTTCGGTTCTAATTGCATCCATAAATGTCTAACACGGTACTTGACTCTACGACTACTTTTTCATTTTTAAAATTCCCACCTTGTGATTCTTCAATAAAGAGCACAACATGTTTAATGACTTGGAACTTTTGTTCTAGTTCAGGGAATGACCAGATGCCACAGTAGATGGCACCCTCATTTTGAATATGCATGTCTTCTTTTTTTACTAATAAAGATGATTTTATTGCACATGTGGTGAGAATTAGACAGATTAAAGGTTTCTAAACAATTTTGCCTATTGACATATGTTGTAGTCCCATTGCAAATATTTTTTAAAAATGAATAGTATAAATAATATACATTAAAAAAATTGTAAATTTTCAGAAATGTTGACAAATGCTGAAATTTGGCTTTGGTTCAACATGTACATATTAGTTAATGTTAAAAATGTATTTTCTTATTATTTAAACACATTCATATCCTCATTGTAAAATCTGAAGGTTTCAAGTTAAGGATCATCAATGTTAATATAAAAATGTTTTTTGTTTTTAACATGTTTTAAGTCTTTTTTAACACCTGAATGTTACTATGGTAAACCTGTATAGAAAAGTCTTAACACATATTATGTTCATTTTTGTTATTCTTTTAGTTTGGCTTTTTATTTTTTAAATTAATTGACTGAAAGGAGTTAATTACATGATGGTGAGAAACTTTGACTTTAGAGTTAGTGCATTCGTTTTATTCACACTGTAGTCATTTTATATCTGTCACTGTATTTTTTAAGAAGACATATAAATAAAGTTCAAGATGATAATTATGAGAATCTTAACTGGAGTTAATTCTACTGAATAAAGTGAAGTGCTGATTTTAAATGTATAATTTGGCCACTGCTGAAATAGATTGATCACAAAGATGCAGCTTAGTTTACACTTGCACATAACATCGCTGTCTGTGTTTTCATTTAATATTTTTCTGCTGTTGGCTGGAAGTAGTGCTGACAAGTCATTGACAAGGCATGATCTGAAGTTTATGAGGAGGTCCCACTGCATTGGTAATGTAGGTTAGCAGCCACGGTCTGGGAAATCTATAATGTGAGCTGGCAGCTGCTAGATGGTTGTGTAACCCTTAGGTTTATGGAGTGTTTCAAAAGCAATTGGATACAGTAGATTAACTGAAAGGTTGTTGGGAATGGGCAGGAGTCTAGTGGAGTTTATCCAAAATGCCAAGTAGAAGCACCGATCTCCGATTTAGTACAATGGGGTCCCTGTAAATTGTTAAGGAGTTCAGGTGGTGTCAGAGAAAAAGGGATATACTGTATAACAGAATTTTGGGACTGGGATGCAAGGATTTTTTAGGTTACCAGAGAGAGACTTTTGGCAAAGTGGTCCCAGAAATTTCAGAGGGTGTACCTCACCTGAAAATAGATCCAGGGATTGCCCATAAGCAGACCCAGAATGAACTATAAGGCTTCCCCTTAAACAGATGCCTTTTGAATTTAGAGTCTCTTGGGGAGTTTCTGCAAGGGCTAAACCTGGTAGAGCAGTACCAGTAGTGCTGCCAGACCAAAAAAGAGAGAAAGCGAGTTTTTAGGAGGCGATTTTAAGGGTGGTTTGATGAAAATAGACAGAGCACAAAACCTACATACAGTAGGTAGGGGAAGGGTGGCAGCTAAGGTTTTCTTTTTGTTTAATCAGATAAAGCCTTATATTCTGTCTAGTCCTCTAAAATGTTTATTTTGGATAATAGATGGCTGTTTTTTTGATAAACAGCTTGTTTTTGCCACTAAAGTTGTTTAGTACTCATTATAGTGCCACCATATTTATATCTATTATTTTTGTTGTGTTTTTGTTACATTTGTTTACGTTAATATTAAAAATAAAATATTACCTGATATTACTTTTGTCATTGTTCAATGCTAACTATCCACATGTACAGTAGTATGTTGACAAGACTGACAAAGGACTTCTAACACAGAGGTGATTGTGTGCTTCTGTACTGCTTACATTATAACATCTTGTGACATCTAGCCTCAAGCTATAAGAACCTCAGCAGCTTGATGGAGTATCCAGAAATCTTCTCAATGGTATTTCTCATGAATCCTCTTTGACAGAAACCTTTCCATGGTGTCCTAATAAATGGTTATTTGTGACTTCTACATCAAAAAAATCCCTCTTTGTGCAAGACCTTCTTAACAGTGTTTTTGCCAATTTATAATTCACTTTCTACAGTACTAGACAGTTGAGAGTTATAATACATTAGGTCTTATGTAAAAGGAACAATCGAGAGAAAAATGTACACCCTTAATATTACACTTATCATATGCCACTTTTATGAATTCATTTACTCGGACCTCTCAAAGTGTTTCCATTCAGGCAGTATGAAATTATGCAATCTGTCACAAGCAGGTAGTATTCTTACTCTTTCTCCAGTATGTAGGTATGTGTTAGCAGTAGTAGTAAACAACAATATTTAATAAGGCTTGCATAACTTCCTATTATGCTTTGCAGGGGACATAAAATTCAGAGAGACTTCACCTCCAGAATTAGTGTGGAAGAATAATTTTAAGGTAACATAGCTTTCATCTTAAAGAAATAGCATAAAGGGTTAATAAATGTCAGAAATCTTTGCAGGAATATCAGGAAACCAGATAAAGGTGAAGTGAACAACAAAATGTACTGAAAGATGACTAAGAGATGACTAAGAAATCTGCAGATGTCCTATAAACAATGAGAATGGACAGTTGTTATATGCACAGAAATTTCAAGGGTGGTGGCTCAGCTCAAAGGTATAAGAAGAACAAGAATATAATATAATAGACTTTTATTTTATATAAGTCATTTGGGTGTAAACCAACGAACCAACCAGAGTAAATGTATACATTGATTGACACTGTATGTAAATTCAATAGTTTATAAAATGAACCTCTTTTCTTTGCTTCTCTGATCATTCTGACCATGCTGTAACAGACTGCTTTTAAAGAATGATCCCTCTAAGGCGTTTTGCTAAGGAGTAATTAAAAGATACCATGAATAGCTTTTTTCCTGCTTGATAACCGATTTGTCCTGTTAGAGGATATTTCTTTCTTTAATAAGATGTTACATTTCTACCACACTAGGCCTCAAGGCTCCAGGGTGGCCTAGAAATAAAATAAACCCCAGGCCAAAAAAAGCCATGCTTATATTTCATACAAAAAATAGTGTTTGATAGTGAATCTTTGAAGCTTGCATCGCTTTAATGAAGCACACTGTGTTAAAACAGTGTGCGTACCAATGCTTCATTTCCACATGACTGATGATGAAGAGACTTAGCCAGTAGCCATGCTTTTGCTTCCTCATTCGATGCTGCCTCTGTCACCTTCCATCTGGAATTGTAGTCCACTGAGATGCTGGCGATCTGACTAGCTTTGCTGGGATGTTGTAATCTGGGTGCTCTTTTCAAAAACACAGCTTTCAGCTGTATTTGATGTTCACCTGTGCATACAAGACATGTGGTAAAAAATAAACTAACAAAATTAACAAAAAGCTAATTAACGAACATCGTTTCAAGGAGTGCTGAGCCACTGGATGTGCACACACTGCTGCCATGTTGTGTTGGCGTCAGCTAACAAACAAGGTTATTATGATTCATAAAATTCCTAGGCAATTATGTTTCCATTTATTTTATCACCTGTGGCCAACCATAAAACCCATCCAACTACAAAAGTAGAGATGGGGCACTTTCCAGTGTCACACACGTGCACATGGGAGGCAGCTAAAGGGCTCAAAAGAAGGCAATTCCCAGTCAGACCAGAGTGTGACAGAGTGCACTAATCCATTCTCTTATCTCCCCGCAGACCAAATGTGGAAAGTTCTGCCTGGGTCCCATGACATCACTTCCGGCTCTGCCCCAGAAGACATCACTTCCGGTTTCTGACCTAGAAAACGTCACTTCCAGACCGGCAGAAGAGCCCACCTCCTAATGATGTAATTTCCACATCCCAAGAAGTCGCAGCCTGATAACATCATTTCCAGTTCAGGTCTCAAGATCACTCCTCTTCCTGTTTTTCCACTATATATCCGCCATGTTTCCTAACCTGTTCAGTTTCTGTTTTAGACTCTTGTCCGTAAAGACCATTTCATCAAACTTTTTGCATCTGCAGCCAACTTTCAGTTATACGAGAGGCTGCCACAAACCTTTTTGTTGTGTCAAGGCTTGATTGTTTACCACACCAGGAAAAAGGTTATTGCATTAGATTAGAGGTATAAAGAGCAATTGGCTTACTTGATTCACTTTATTAAAAAAATCTTCAATAAAATTTAGCTCTCTAAGTAATCAGAAAATGGTATAAGACAAATAAAACATAAATAAGGTTTCCAGCAGAAAGCATCAGAAACTGCAAGTGTTTCGAGAGCAGTTCGCTTGCAATTGTCTTCCGACACTGTAACACTAAATTAGCATACCATTACAACACTACAGCTATGTAGTACCATCTAAAGATTAACAGATTTAACACAAGACATAACAGAATGCCACACAGTGAGCTATGGCTAACCAAGTACTAAGTAAAGGTGTGGTCTACTACTTAATTTATAGATTGTCAGTGTATTGTATTGGCTGTGGATACCTGCTGTCTTTAGATATTTCCTGCTCTCTCTTATGGCTTTGCCAGGATTTTATCTCTGACTCAAGTAAATTTTCTTTATGATTAAATATTTTTTGTTTGTTAAATATTATTTTGTACATTACATTATTGTGTTTTAGTCTATTATGCTTTGAATATTATTTTGACTAATAATTATTACATGTTTATGTATTATGTGTATTTACTTTGTGTTTCAGTGTTTTAAGTTATATACCTTGTGTTTTATGAGTGGAACCTTGGGAGACAGGGCCACCAGTTACACTTCTGTGTATATAACAACAAAATTGTATTTATACTTAGACCAAAGTCACACAAGGAATGCCTCAATGGGCTTTAACAGGCACTGATTTTGACAGCCCTCCAGCCATGACTTCCTAAGAAAACAAGAAAAAAATGAAAATTGAATAAATCTTGGTAAAGGCAATTCAGAGAGAGACCCCCATCCAGGTTGGTTGGGCATGCAATGGGTGTCAACAAATGGGATAAATTTAACACACATAACAGAACACAAGTAATCCTTTTCACAGAGCTAGAACTAGATGGCCAAATCTATCATTGCCGTCTCTGAAATAAAATACGATAGTACAAAACTATTTTGTTCTTGCACATCACTCCTCACCAAGTGCAAGTGCAGATCGCTGCAACATCTCTCAAGGCAAAAAGCAAGAACAGATTATACCACTCACTAAATATAGAACTATCACATTTGAGATATATAGTCTTGGCAAAAAGTTCAATGCTTAAGAAAGATATATAGGGAAACTAGTGGAAATAATCTGAGTGGACCAAGTATAACTGTATGACAGGTTATGCTATGAAAGCATATATTATGTGTTTTTTAAATGTTGAATGCTTGTCATAGCTGGCTGGAATCAAAGTGACCCATTCATTATATAAAGTACCTCTGTGGGAAGTCTGAATTTCTCTGCTCAAATGTCAAGAATTGCTCTTTTTGTGTGTATTTGAAATTCATCTTTGAGATAATTCCTTGCTGGATTGAATTCATGAACACTACTTTGTATTTCCTGGTTTACTGTATTTTCACGAATGCATGTTTAATCCCACACTAAACTGGTTGAATAAATGAATCTATGGTCCTTAGAAAGCACCTACAGTAGAGGGGGCTAGGAGGATTGGGGTTTACAAACAACTGTGTCTTATTAGAAGAAACAGCACCATTGGTGGTATTCAATAATGTTAAAGATGATTCAAAGTTGATTTATTTCACAATGATTTAAAATTCATGCAAACCACAATGCAGTATTGGCATCAAAGGCTAAAATTAAAACTACAGCATCATAAACTGGACTTGAATATAAGTCTGTCATCAAAAAACTGTAAAAGTTACTAACGGCATCCAACTTGGCAAGCGGGAAAAAATTATTTTGTTTCATTGTGACTTACCTCTGTCACACTTAGTGATATGCTGGTATACAATACTGGCTTTTTCAAAAAAGTAAGGTTTCATTTTGATAAAAAAAGTACTGACAACAGTTCATTTTAGAGTTTTTGTCATGTTTACACAGAACAATGAAATTCTTATCAGCAGTCTTGATCAACATGCACCAGGGATTCCCTGTTTTTGCCCGGTGGCAATAATCTCCTTTAGAAAGTTATTTAAATATAACATCACAAAATTATAGGTAGTGGTGAACAAAACAGCCAATTTTCCTTTTGCAATTTTCTTTTGTGAAGTTGATAGTATGCTGGGCAGAACGGCAGTGCAGTGGGTAGCGCTTCTGCCTCCCAATTAGAAGACCCGGGTTTGCTTCCCGGGTCCTCCCTACGTAGAGTTTGCATGTTCTCCCTGTGTCTGTGTGGGTTTCCTCCGGGAACTCCGGTTTCCTCCCACAGTCCAAAGACATGCAGGTTAGGTGCATTGGCGATCCTAAATTACAGCCTAGTGTGTGCTTGGTGTGTGTGTGTGTGTGTGTGTGTGGTGCCCTGCCTGGGGTTTGTTTCCTGCCTTGCATCCTGTGTTGGCTGGGATTGGCTCCAGCAGACCCCCATGACCCTGTAGTTAGGATATAGCGGGTTGGATAATGGATGGATGGATCGATAGTATGCTTCGTTTCTTAAGCGTAAAATTCACTAAGAAGGGTATTTTTCTAGTTTTACTAGATTTTTGGGGGGTGGACAGAAAAGAAAATGTCTCCCTAAGGGTTTGAGAACATTGTACCCCTCTTTTGAACCAATGTTTTTTCTCAGAAAGAGGTCTAGGTGAAAATAAACAGGGAAAAATAGTTTTTTGGAAATGCAACATGGATAAACACAGCCTATGATGAGACAAAAAGACATAGTGTTAGGCATAAGTTGCAGTTCAGCATTGTTATATAAATTACTTGAGAAGAAAACTCTTCGGCCAGTAATAAACGTTGTGTATGCTGATAAATGTGTCCTCCCATCAGCTTTAGCGCACACCTGCTGCCTGATGGGAAATGTACTCGTCACATCTGCACTGGTTTTAGGGTTGCCACTCTTACTACAATCCCCATTCTTGATAAGCCACATAGATTGTAGTTTAAGTTGAACCAATCGCAACGTCCATGCAAAATTTCTTGAAAATCAGTTCAGGTACTTTTGCGTGATTGGTGACAAAAAGACAAACAAACAGATTGCTCTTTTAATTATATAGATAATGAGAAGGAAAATGGTGTTTTGTTCAGCAAGCAGTGGTAAATATATCACTGGTTGTAATATCAGCCTGCCATGCAAGTGAAAAAGAAGAAGAGTGCTTCAGAAAATGTTTGTTCAGGAAATAATAAGGAGTTTTAGAATTTTATTTTGAAAAATTAGTAAACTGGGAAAAGTGTCACTGAACATGGAGGAATAAATTTTCCAACCAGTACTATCAGTGTTATTTTTTTTTCATTTTAATTTTTTATATTCCTTTCATCTGACATTCTTTGACTTTTTTTCAGATGCTGCATACAGTGGGATGTAATAAAAATACCAGCTTCAGGAACCACGTATGGACAAGATGGACAGAACACTGAATCCTCCTGACATTCAAAAAGTTGTTTAATTCCCTATAAAGCACACAACCTACAGGCCCAGTTGGCTATACAGAAGAAAAAAACTTGAAACAATTAATGTTTGGAAAGTTAATGAAAGTTAAAAAAATCAACCTTTTACATTTTAACCATTATGCCTGGCATCAATTACCATTTCTCTCCAAAGAAAAATAAACCTTTTATAATGCACATTCTAATAGTCTCATTTCTTTAATGAAAAACAAAGATTCTGGCCAAAGTTCTATCAAATAGATTAGACAAAGTGCTTTCCTTAATAATTTTCCAAGATCAAACAGGATTTGTTAAAGGCAGAAAACTACTATCAAATCAGTAATGCATGTTAATGCAATACAGTATATACCACAGCAGCAATGGAGCTCCCTGAGGTCTTGTTATCTCTGAAGGCAGAAAAAACCTTTCACAGAGTTGAATGGAGTTATTTAGTCACTAAAGTCCTCAAATTCAGATTTGGACCAAATATATGTGCATAGCTTAAAATATATTATTACAAAGCAGAAATTATACTTTATATACTGTCCACATTCTTATTGTTTAACTTTGGAAAGGGCAAATTAAGGACTTCCCTTGTCAAAAAAAGTGTTTGTCATCACCATTGACTCTCCTTGCCATTTATTTTCATAAACAAATTGAGGAATTATAAGTGAATGACCTAAAAAGTTATCTGGTGGTGTCCACCCATCCATCCATCCATTTTCCAACCCGCTGAATCTGAACACAGGGTCATGGGGGTCTGCTGGAGCCAATCCCAGCCAACACAGAGCACAAGGCAGGAACCAATCCCAGGCAGGGTGCCAACCCACCGCAGAACACACATAAACACACCCTTAACTAATTCATACTTCTCACTGTCATTTGTTCTAAATGTATTAACTGATTTCTATAATATCAGAGAGCTCATGGGCAATCTGAATGACAGCACATGTTTCCTGTGATTTGCACATTAGCAAAAATCTACTCTCTTTTGCTGTGTCAAAACCATTCACATATTTAAAAACTACAGCTACACAACTATTTAATGGTTCATGTACTTTTAGAAGTTTGATGAAAATTTTGTAAACAAGAAATTATTAGCTGGTCAGGTGTTAGTTTTATATTAGCAAAGAGAACTAAAATTTGTAAAATGACCATCTTTCCAAAGTTTTCCTATATACAGTATATTAAATTTTTCTTTAAAAAATGGGGCAAGTTTATTACTTTGTGCAACAGGTTCTTCACCTAAACTGTCTGAGTCTCGATCTGATTGTATGGGTTGTTACCTACCATGTAACGCATGTGGTTGGTCTGCAGTCTGCAAACATCTGCCACGGGCCCTCTCAGTTGCGAGAAGCAGATCATAGAATGTTACATAGTTTACTGTCAAATAATGCAAAGAGTACTGACATGTGTTTCACTCTTATTTGGGCTCATTAGGCATACACACTCCATTACACCCCTCACGGGGATCAAACCTCGGACGTCAGTGTCAGAGACAAAGCCCCTTTATGCTGCGCCACGGCGTGTGGTTCATTTATTTGACAGCCTGGAGATTGGAGTGATTACATTCGTAGCATCCGTAGTCTGAGTCTCAATCTGATTGTATGGGTGGTTACCTACCAGGTAACACATGTGGTCAGTCTGTAGTCTGCAAACATCCGCCCCAGGCTCTCTCAGTTGCAAGAAGCAGATCATAGAATGTTACATAGTTTACTATCAAATAATGCAAAGAGTACGCGACACGTGTTTATATGCCATATGCCGTGGTGCAGCGTAAAGGGACTTCATCTCTGACGTCCATGGTTTGATCCCTACGAGGGGTATAATGAAGTGTGTATGCCTGATGCGCCCAAATAAGGGCGAAACATGTGTCGTGTACGCTGCATTATTTGACAGTAAACTGTGTTTTTTATATATACATATATTTATATATATATATATATATATAGTATGTATTTATATATATATATATATATATATATATATATATATATATATATATATATATATATATATATGGTCATCCCATTTAACTTTCCCTCCTGGCCCTTCTTAAGCAGATCTCCTTTTGGCAACATAATTAATTTAGTAGTTCCAGGCTCCGAACACTCAAGTCCCTGAAGTCTGAGTTTGGAATTTCATCCTCTTCTTTTTTCTTTTACTTAGAACTAAAATCTGTCCCTAAATACTGTATTGCAGTATTTCCTGATTTTCAGGTCTTTCTTTGCCTCTATCCACATTACAATTTCAGTATCTATCTTCTGCCTCAAGGCCATTGCAATCTCTGTATGCACATCTATGCAAGGCTTCATCTTGTCCATTATTCTTTCTGTTGGCAGTGGGGCTTCTTGAAAATCACTTTTTCCAGTATTTTATATTTCTTTCAGAACCATAGTCTCTAAAACATCGATGTTAGTATTGTTCACAACACATATTTTATACCCTATTTTGCTATGGGTCTGCCTGTTGATTCCTGGTGTCCCTTCTCCCAGGTAAGCATCCCAGGTATTTATCTGCATACGTTTTGGGAATTTGGAATGGCATCAGTCTCAACCAGTTTCATGGATGTCTATAGTTAATTTTCTCTCAACTATCCTTCATACTAACATCCCTTTACAATACCAGATTTTTCTTTTACTGGATCACTACAAAAAGCTACAAAGGTGTTTCTAGCATCTGGCTCCAAATGTTATGCCTCTATCTTCTATACATCTTGGTAAACTTCACTTTTTAATCCTACTCTTCTGGAGCGGTCAGTGGTGATGACCAATGAGTCATCTGGTTCATATAATAAAAACCTGGGTGTTCTGATGCAACTTCTGCAGAGCCAAATGTGTTAACAAATGTGTATTTTCTTTGTGGGTAGTGTCTCAAGAGTCAGGACCACCATGATGTCAACACTTCTGAGCCCTCCATCAGGCTATTTAAACTGACTTAACGAAGGCTCATGTAAGGAGTTTCAGTGAGTGTTGATATTTTTTGTTGTTGGATTTATTGTTTTTTTCGAAAATTTTTCACTTCATTTTAAGGATGCAGATTTCTGGATTGTGATTATGATTTGCTGTTGATTGCCATTGGCAATGCCTTCTTTTTGTCTCTTTTTAGTCTATTGAGCTTTTGAATTTTATCATGTATATTGTGTTAGTACATTTTTGATTTACAAAGACCCCTTGTGACCCTTTTCGTGCACCAGCCAATGGTTAACTGTTATCGTTCTTTTTTTGGGGCTTTGGTTTGTTTTTCACCAATTTATAGTTATTTTGCCGGCCCCTCATTTTTGAGCCTGCTCCAACTGATGCTACTAGGTATTGTAGCTTTAGGAGCCCAGCTTAAATCAGGTGGGCCTCTGCTGGGTAAACCAGATTAGATTCTGGCCTGCTTCCTAGCTTCTTTTGGAAGCCTCACCTCATCTTACCTTGGAGGAAACTTCGATATCATAATACAGATGGCCTGTGGTTGCCATCACTGTCTCCTTTTGTATCTAAATTTTATCCCAGTAGGTCCTGATGTCTTTGCTGTGCTTCCTTCATAGTTTTTGCTCAGATATTTTCTTTTCACCTTTTCAAACAGGGCAAATTTTGTGCATCAGGTATTTCTCACTGTAATTACTATTGCTAATATTGTCCTCTTATGAGCTTGGTATTTTTTAAGAAACATCCTCATTAATATTTGTTTCTGTTTCTCATTATTGTAACTGTTGAAATTTAAACTCCAATTAATATTTGATTACAAAAAAACACCTTTGTCCAAATGGAACACAAACAGCCAAACGTTAAAAATAAGTCTTGTGGGTGTCAAAAACAAATGGAATAAGGTATTGTTTAATTTCGAACTCTCCTACTGGACTGCAAATATATTTACAGTGAGATTCTGAAAGGAATCATAAAAACATTAACCAATAATGAGTTGGCTAGCCATGTACGCTTTGCTCTGTGCTACAGCAGCCACTAATTACCATCAAGTAATTGAAAATTTGGTGTCTCGTCCCTCATGTTGTGTTTTAAATAATGAGACAAGGCTCATTTCTGGTGCACCTCACAGTCATTTTATTCTTACTAGGCTTGAGATGATACACTTAATCCACATTAAATGTTGTGATACAGGCTTCAGAATGCATTAGTTTCTCAATACAATGCATCCTCAGAACAATGGACAAAATAAAAAAATAAAAACAAACAATATATATAATTTTGAGAAAAATTTGGAAAAATGCAAAAAGTTACCTTTAAAACAAACACACAAATAGGCATTAAAAATGATAAAATTGTATAAATTCCTCAGTCTGTGGTGGGCTGGCGCCCTGCCCAGGGTTTGTTTCCTGCCTTGCTTCCTGTGTTGGCTGGGAGTGGCTCCAGCAGACCCCCGTGAACCTGTAGTTAGGATATAGCGGGTTGGATAATGGATGGATGGAAATTCCTCAGTGCTTTTGTTTGACTCCTTTAGAAGAAGAAGAAAAAAAAGGTTATTGAGTTTTGTGATTGCAAACTTGAATGTGAAATTCTACAAACTTCTCTGAGTACTTGGTGGCTTCAAACTCCACCCTGCAAGATCAAAGGTGCCCTTTTAAACAGGACATGCACTTAAGAGACATTTAACAGATACTGTGCCTGTGACTGACACCTTAACAACATTCCAAAAATTAACAAAGTGTTAGAAAATGCCAAAATAATATATATATAATATAATATTTGAAAATCTTGAAGTGTGGGTGCATTATTTTAATTCTTGGAAGCTCGCAACATAAAGTGGGATATGCAAAATTTGAAATTTTGAAAATGAAAATATTTCTCACAATTTTTTATGTTAGTGTATATATATATATATATATTGTGTACATATATATATAATATATATATATAATATATATATATAGGTTTGGGGCAGCCACCCGTATAATATCCCTGGCTGCAAAATGGGTAATTTTTCCAAGAGTTGTGCATGGTACAATATCCAAACAAAACTGATTTGACTTTGTTAAAATGGTGGCTTTAAAGGCGGTGACCGGAAGTGACATCATCTGGCCTGAAACCGGACGTGATGTTGTCAAAACTGGAAGTGACATCATTGGGACCGGAAGTGGCATCGCCCAGGGCACCGGTACCAGAAGTGATGTCATCAATCACGTCAGTAGAAGTGACATCATCAGTGGTGCCATTAGCGGAAGTGACATCATCAGTGGCACCGGCACCTAGTGGCATTTCCCAAGGATACTCTGCAGAGGATGGAAAGAGAGAGTTAGTGCAGCTTGCCACCCCCTGGTCTAGCATGGTACTACTCTTATTTAAGCCTTCTAGCTGCCTCCCATGCGCACATGTGTGACAAGATATATATATATATATATATATATATATAGTATATGAAACATTTACAGTTTTTAATAATAACAATATGTTTGCATCCTATTAATAACTGAGGCTCAAATACAGTATAATCTTTTTATCAGCTCACGTCTTTTACTTTATGAAAGTTAGAAAGTCTCCAAAAGAAAGTTGCCCAACTTTTCTAAACTTATTTAAATATCTACAGTGGAAACAATATTTTAAGTCATAGGTAGCATCTTGAAACACAAAAGTGTACACCCATAAGTACTGCTGTGCAACATTGGGAATGGAACCTTTCAATTAAAATCTCAAATAATGCAATTGTTTTTTTTTCTTCAGTTTCCTGTGGAACTCCAGCTTTACATGTTTATATATATATTGTGACAGATAGGGATGCTCTTGCTCCCTTGAACCCTCGGACAATACGTCAGACATAAGATAAAAGTCAAAAATGTTATTTATTATAATAATAAATGTACACAAAGCACCCTCCACTCCACAAATCTCCAATAAACAATATTCAAATAAACAATCCTCCACTCCCAGATGCTTAGCCACCCTGCCTCCCAACTCAGCTCAACCCTGGGATCTCCCACAGTCCTTTATATAGTCTGTGACCCAGAAGTGCTTCTGAACCCCTGCCCATGTGACTTCTTAGCACTTCAGATCAAAACTCTTCTCTTTCATCCCGGAAGTACGTCATACCCTCTGTTGCTGTGACTAAGACGCACTTCTGGGTTATAGGGCACATAATAGTCCTTGGGCCTCTCTGCAGCGACTCCTGGCGGCCCCCATGGTATCCAGCAGGTTTGTGCATTGAAAGTCCACTGTACATAATTACCTGCTGGCATTCGAGGCACCTCCATGCTGCAAGGAGGGCTCCATCTGGCGGCAGTATATATATATATATATATATAGTGAGCTGCGAAGCTAATAGTACCCCCAAAAAGATACAGACGCCCCTTGGGAAAAGCCCTAGGTAACCCCTAGGAAACATAGACAGATTACCTTCACATTTCTCCTTTCCCTTCTGGCCGGCTCTGTCGCGTAATCTGCCTCCCGCGCGGTACTCCGCCTTGTCAAAAAGCCTGTACGGGCTTCTCTCAGTTTGTTAAAATTGATTTTCTGCTTCTCACTCTCCCTCTCTCAGACATTCTCTCCTCCTGGCGAAACTGTCATCTCTGACTTGTCATGGAGGCGCACGTTTAAACTTTTGAAAAGAAACAAATGCTTGTTTGCAGTGTTTTGAATAAAGTTCCTTTCTTTTCTACAACCTCCTGTGTCTCTGTGCAAATCTGTGACCCAAGCGTGACAATATATATGTGTGTGTGTTTGTGTGTGTGTGTGTAAATGTCATTCTACACAGGGATGTCTGCAAAACGTAATGAGAAGCTTGTAGGCTCAATATTGGAAGCTGTATTGCTTGAATGTTTTTGTTTTGTGGGTTTGTGACTAATGTGTTGTAATTCGTAATATTTAAATAATGTATTTAAATTTTCTCAGCAGTTTTGTACGATTGATGTTAATATTTAAGTGAGTTTTTTAATGAGATGGTTATTGACATGCTTGTTATGTTCAGCTTTACAACTATTTAGCTTACCTAGAAAATGTGTGATTTCGCACCCCCTACAAAAGTAATATCACTTTTGAAGATGAAGAAGTCAAATTTCTATTTTTTGAACCACATACAGTTCTGCAGGTGAACTAATTCAACTCAAAAAACAAGTTTTTAACACAGTGCTTAAAATTCAAATATAAATTGAACAATTTACCTTTATAAATCTTAATAATTTTGCAAATGTGTCCGCCGTGAAGCTTAGACACAGATTTAAGATCTGGGGTTGGGGTATGCCACAAAACATCAAGCACAAAGAGGAAATGAAACACTATCAACGACTGAGGGGTTTGGGGGAATTGGAGACCCCCATGAAGCAATGGGTTCCGTCACACCGCTAAGCAGTGAAATACAGTTGATTAGCTTTGTTCCATGATAGCACTTGTACCGTTCACTACACTGTTAAAATTGCTGTGTAACTGCCCAGTGATGGGTTGAATGTAAGCAGCAGCTGTAGCACCCATTTAAGTCTTCCTTGTCACCCCCTTGCAAAAATGTCAATAAAACCTAAAATGAGTGATGTTTCACAATCGGGGCTTGCACAGAAGTCAATCCTAGACATCACCCTTCTCTAAGGCTCATTGCAAGGTCCAAATTCCATTCTCTTAAAAAAAGTTATTCATCTTTAATAACACTCCACCTGCAGTAATGCACACTTCTGTGGCTCATTCTCAGGTGACATTTGCATGTGCAATGCTTGATTCTTTTCCTACCACAGAACAGGAGCACTAAATAATAAATGACCTACAAATGACGGTACACTGCAAGAAACTGATTGCACCACAATAAAGTCGAACAATGCACGTCAATCAATTTTGGAGAATTGCAATGCAGCCTTTCTGTTTATTGCACCTAGGTTGGGAACCCCTGGCTTACTGGGATCTGATATTTTCACTAGACAAGGGAATCCTTATTTTGGGGGTGTCACAGGCTGTTTTAATATGCTTCAACTGGGGATACTACAACATTAACTTATATAAATGGCATCAATTGCTTTAAGAGAGTTAATTGTTCTAAAGTGAATCATAATCAGGTGAGCTCAACAAAGCAGGGAGTAAATAACACCCCAGCTTACAATTCTGACTAGGCAGTTTACTTCTGAAGGTGCCATGTGCATTTTTGTGTTGAATGTTTGTCCTGTCATTGTGAGTACCCCAGATGAAGGTTCATTGTCTGTATGTAAGTTTCATCAAGTTGCTTATTTTATTGTCTTTAAAGGCTGACTGTACAGCCCTGAAGAAGCCTGTATTACATGTTAATGACTGAACACTGCTTTTAAGTCAGTTCCCTGTGGAAATCTCGCTTTACATATTTATGTGTATTTGTAAATGTCATCATACACATTTAAGCCTGCAAAACACAATAAGAAGCCTGTGAGCTCAATATTGGAAGCTGTATTGCTAAACTATACTTTTTGTTTTGTGGTTTGTGACTAATATGTTATTATTTATTCATAATGTTTAAAAAAGGTTTTTATAAATAATCATCTGATTTTTTGTGATTACATTTTTCCTTAAACATATCACAGCAGAGGTGTACAATTGTGCCCTGTTGAGTCTAAACGATAGTGGTTTTGTTTTTTTGTTTTGATGTCCTGTCCAGGTTATGACCACAAAACATCCCCACTTCTTTCATGATAGTAACACACATCAATTTTGATGAGAACAAGCGTGCACAATGATAATCTACCCATCAGTGTGCAACTAAAGTTAAACATGGCTTAAAATATAGTGAAAACAAGAAAAACAGCCAGACAAATTTTTATGGTTTAACAGAACAAACATCATTAATGTTATTGTGGAAAGCTACTCTATTAAATTACCTATTTTAATAAGAGTCATCAGGGCTATTTTATGTAACAGAACTTCTGCAGGGCCCAATAATATACGTACATTTGACAAAATCCAATTATGCCATGCCTGGTGTTGTGTGTAGACAAGGACTAAGAAGAAAAGAATGAGGCATCACCTTATACTCATTACTTCAAAATAATATTCTAGAATGTAGCTAAAACCTGACAGTCCTGGTTACAATTAGGATTTTTGCTGTTTGACACTGCTGGGTGACAGTGACAGTCTTTCAAACAAATAATCATTAACCATGACACATGTGGAGATCAGAGCCAGGAAATCGAGTGACAGTGGCAAACCTGAAAGAGAATTTCTGTAATACCATCGAACACTTTAAGACAAAAGTCAGTGGAAACACAATTTTGAACATCAGAATAGCTGTGACTAAAATAAGAGTTATAATAAAGCATACAACAAGATACCAAAAGTATCAAAACAAACTATAAACTTAGGAGAGATTTTAAACAGCCCCATTCAGGTTGAGGAAATATTAATAATTTATTATAAACTGTGTAGTGTGACACAGCTGACATATGTGGCACAGTTACTTTAAAACAAATCTATCTATTTTTGACAGGTTTTGTAAAAACAATTGACAGAACAGTATAGGACCCAGCCTCGCAGCTCAGTACATGAAAGACCACAGTAGATGCTGCTTTTCCCCACAGCTAATGGGTAATTTGACTTTATTGTTTAACCCTGGTTTTGTTTGTTATTTTTTGAATTGAATTCATACTTTCAGCTTTGTCTTTGTATGATATTTAGGATGTGTAGGTTCCTCTTCAAGGGTGGCACGGTGGCGCAGTGGTAGCGCTGCTGCCTCACAGTAAGGAGACTTCGCTTCCCAGGTCCTCCCTGTGTGGAGTTTGTATGTTCTCCCCGTGTCTGCTTGGGTTTCCTCCGGGTACTCCAGTTTCCTCCCACAGTCCAAAGACATGCAGGTTAGGTGCATTGGTGATTCTAAATTGGCCCTAATGTGTGCTTGGTGTGTGGGTGTGTGTGTTTGTACTGTGGTGGGATTGGTTCCTGCCTTGCGCCCTGTGTTGGCTGGGACCCTGTGTTCGGATTCAGCGGGTTGGAAGATGGATGGATGGAGGTTCTTCTTCTCCAGGTAAACTTGTTAGATTTTCAGTGGCAAACATTATTCATGATTGTGTTCTATCCATTCATCCATTATCCAACCTGCTATATCCTAACTACAGGGGGTCTGCTGGAGCCAATCTCAGCCAACACAGGGCGCAAGGCAGGAAACAAACCCTGGGCAGGGCGCCAGCCCACCGCAGGCCACGCGCACACACACACCCACACACACTAGGGACAATATGGAATCGCCAATGCAATTCTGACAATCCAGGATTATTACTACAGGTCATTCAATTCAATTCATTCAAGCGATAGTAGGGAGAAGTTTGAGGAGACCCTGGAGAGGTGGAGATATGCTCTGGAGAGAAGAGGAATGAAGGTCAGTAGGAACAAGACAGAATACATGTGTGTGAATGAGAGGAAGGTCAGTGGAATGGTGAGGGAGTAGAGTTGGTGAAGGTTGATGAGTTTAAATACTTGCAATCAACAGTAAAGAGTGATGGGGATTGTGGAAGAGAGGTGAAAAGAGAGTGCAGGCAGGGTGGAATAAGTGGAGAAGAGTGTCAGGAGTAACTTGTGACATACAGGTATCATGCAAGAGTGAAAAGGAAGGTCTACAGGACAGTAGCGAGACCAGCTATGTTATATGGATTGGAGACGGTGGCACTGACCAGAAAGCAGGAGACTGGAGGTAGCAGAGTTAAGATGCTAAGATTTGCATTGGGTGTGGCGAGGATGGATAGGATTAGAAATGAGTATGAGAATGAGAAATGAGGGTCAGCTGAAGTTGGACGGTTGGGAGACAAAGTCAGAGAGGCGAGATTGCGCTGGTTTGGACATGTGCAGAGGAGAGATGCTGAGTATATTGGGAGAAGGATGCTAAGGATAGAGCTGCCAGGCAAGAGGAAAACAGGAAGGCCTAAGAGAAGATTTATGGATGTGGTGAGAGAGGGCATGCAGGTGATGGGTATAACAGAATAAGATGCAGAGGACAGGAAGATATGGAAGAAGATGATCTGCTGTGGCGACCCCTAATGGGAGCAGCTGAAAGAAGAAAAAGAAGAACTACAGGTCATTCAATTCACACAGTGCAGGGTTTCTTTATACTTTCTTGTTTATCAAAGTGCCGGAGATTGATAATGTGTTGTGTACTGATTGCACACTTTACTATGTTCACATGATAATACTGTTATTACTACTACTACTAAAACAGACTAGCATACTGACTTGGGATGCCACAGTGGGCAAATCATATCACACAGTTATCTTCTTTTATGTTTTTGTCACAGCATGCTTCATGTAAATATAAAGCAGAGGTATAATACTGATAGACTTAATAATCTAGAATTTGATTTTAGCTAACCCACTTAAGAAGCTCATGGCAAGTGTTCAAAACTACTGATGAACACAGCTGACATACTATGAATATGACATAGAGTAAGTGGTGAAAGAAAAATAATAAAAGTAATAGGGATTCATAATATATTGTACATACATAAAAAGGGTAAATCAACAAGATTGTAACAAAAGCTAATGGCCATGTTTCCCAGAATTCTTTTCAAAACTTGACATTAGGGGTATGACAGATGACAGCTCTTATTACTGGCACAAGTGTATTTTTTAAGTAAAAAACTTCACTTATAACAGGGATGCATAATTTGAATAATAAGGGTAAATCAATATTAGCAGAACAAACACGAACAGTCACATACTCCAAAACTTGTTTCATGATATGACATTGGTGGTATGGTATTTGACATCTCTTTTAATGAGCATGAATGCATTTGTTAAACTGAGCTCTTTATGTATTTTGCTCTGAATATTCTGGTTATTATTGATTATGATGAGTATTAAGTAAAACAGGAAAAGCACAAACCTGAATCTGAAAGCTCTTCAAACCGACTGTTGAAAAAAGAATACTACCATTTCAAAGGTTGAAATTCCTGTAAAGAATATTATATGTCAATATGGCATTAAAGAAAGTTAAGCTTTCCTAATTATCTCTTTCAATGTGTTTATCATGTCAGCCCTAGTAGGAAATAGGAGCCTTTGGACAATTCATTTTCTATTTTTAGGTATGAATCTGTTTCCATCTTTTTGAAGTATAATCCAGTGCTACTTGACATTAAACTACACATTTGGAAATGTTATCTGAGATTAAAATATTGTCAGAGACAATGAGCGTATGTTCAACCCAAATGTTAAACAAAGAAAAAAAAACTGCGAAATAGTAATTGAAAATCATAAGAAAACTTAACTAGTTGTGAGCCTTTGCCTAATCGGCAAGGAATTGAGAGGAAAAAAGTATGAACAAGATAGCACAGGAATGGAGTGCAATGAAAACCCAAAATGGTAAAGGTCATGATACCTCTAAATGGCGGTACACACAGAAGGGGGCTGTCAGCATAGGGGAAAAATAGGGCATTAATGTGACCACATTTGATTTTTAAATCAATATTTATTTTTTCTTCTTTGAAATATTTAATTGTGTTGTGGTTTTCTGTGGGTGTGACCCTGATGTAGAGGTCTGAGTGGGACTAATTTTTTAAACCCACACCCACCCGCTGCCACAGCACTCCATCCTATACTTGGCCTCATTTTTCCTGCTCCCACCCAACCCTAACAGTTTTGTCCCGCTCCCACCTGCAGAAATCATTGCTTCCATTAAGGGAAAAAGTCATGTATATTTGATAAGCCTGTTAAACATAATCTTGCACAAGATTTATTTATACTTTGAGATGATTCTACTTCATCAGTATTTAATACAGATCTTCAGATGGGACTTAAATAATAATTTCTCAGCACAAATCAGCATGTCTTTTTCACAGGAAGGAACAAAAAAGATCAATGTAAGCAATGTTAAAGCATTGTAAGTAGGCAACCACTTGCTATTCTGTATTGAAATATAGTATGATCTATGTTAATAATTGCTGTTCATTCCACAAAAATGTGAAACGGACAGAGAACGTAGGGGCTGCATACAAACAAGTTGCCATTATAAGTTTTTCTTAAAACATACAATTTTCTAGTCACTATATTTACTGGTAGCTTAACAAACACTTCCCACTTTCTCAGAGTACTCTTTGCTTATCAATACAAGCACACTGTGACCAAGCAAAGCACTGAGAACGTACTGACATCTTATCGTCTGCTTGCAAGCTCTGTGAAGAAAGGGGGTTTACTAACAGCTGTCCAGTGAAGTTCACTGCACTCTTTAGTGCAACTGAAATAATTTGCGATTTTTACAAATTATTACAAATCTCTTCTTGTTCCTGTGCCTTTGCGATCCTCTTAAAAATACAGAAACAGAAGCTTTGGGCTGAGAAATGATGCTCCTTTGTAGAGCATGTGGATAAGAGTTGGTGCTGAACAGTTTGTTGATGAGTTCTTTCAAGAAGTCGTAATATCTGATTCTAAATCAGTCTTCGCATCATTGAACGGTTTCAGAAAAGAGGCCACAGTTTTATCTTTTTCTTGATACAAACAAGCAGCAAATTGCTGCAGCACTATATCTTGTCTCCACAACCTGTTTGAGTGACCTTATAAGCGTGCCTTGTTGTCCAGTATGTTTAAAATACTGAGAGAATCATGTTAAGAATGTGGCCACTACAGTTTAATCTGGTGTAGTCACGCAAAGCAGCGATTGCGTTTGCTCCTCAGTCAGTAATAGTCAATTCAAACAGTAAAGCGCAAATGTTCTCCACTCTTTTTAATCGTGCTTGCTTCAAACGGGGTCGCAAAAAACACCCTTGACACAAAATTGTAGCTCTCATTAATATAATGGATAGTAGCAAATGTGAAAGAGGTTTTCTCAAAGTTTTCATTCCAAATATCAGTTGTGGCAGCACACCCATAATTTTTGACTGTCTCTAGCATGTCATATACAATATCCTTTCTTAGTTTTTGTTTGTCTGATGGGGCACACTCTCTTTAAATTTCAGACTTTCCAATTTTGGCTGCTATGTCAAAGTAAGGCTCAAGCTGAATATAGCCCTGTTGTTAAGCCCAATATCCTTGCGAACAATATCCGCACATTTATCCTGTGCTTTGCTTTTAGCATTAGTTGTTACTTTTGACAGGATTGGCAATAATGTCAGTTTAGTTTGACCCTTCGCTACTGCACCCTTCAGCTTTAAACCTGAGGTGCCTGACTTGTGTCCACTGTATTATTAGAACATTTATCGCAGCATACAAATGACACTTGGTTGCTATCACCATTGATAACAATTGAAAATGACTGCCAAATGTCAGACTTCCCTTGACTGACTTTTGCTGTCTATTTTTTAATGCTTTTTCCACCGCTGTGGATGTAAGGCTGTATCCGGGCTCTGTAATCTTGAGGAGGCTGCACGCGAGACAATATATGCATGCATCCTAACTGCTTAGGCAAATGAATATATATATATAGTATACGTATATATAAATTGTGGCGTACAGCTGGAGCCCTTGCCCTGGCAGAATGCCTATATAGTGGAACGCTAGATGGCAGCCCCCCTGAGTTGCAGAAGTGCCTCAAACTCCCACAGGGCTCCTGGGGAGTTGGAGTTTAGAGCAGCCCTGCTGTGTTCTGTGGGCACCGCCTGCGGGCGTTACAGGAACAGTTGAGCCCTGTGTGTCGTTAAGCACCTGGAGCACTTCCCTATAAAAGGAGCCAACCACCACTACTCCAGGAGCCAGAGTTGGGAGGAGGTGGACAAAGCTTGGTGGAGGAGGAGTGGAGGTGAAGAGAGAGAGAAACAGGAAGAAGAAAAGTGTGCTTTGGTGCTGTGTACTGTGCTGTAAACTGTGCTGTACAGGTTGGTAAATAGGGGAAGGCATTTCCACAAAGAAAAATAAAAAAAAATAAAAAACTTGTGTGCTGAATTTGTGTCCTGCATCTGTCTTTGTTGTTATTGTGAACTTGAACCCCTGACACAGTCAGACACGGACACCAAATGTCTCAAGACAGACGCATTTATTCTTCCTCTTAGGTTCTACACACAACACAGTGCCTCATTCTTCACCATATACAATTCTCTTTCTCTTCTTCTTCTTTTCTATATTCTGCCTCTTCCACTCCACTCCCGAAAGGAGTGAGGTGGCCTCCTTTATACTGCACACGGAAGTGCTCCAGGTGTCTCTCAATTGACATCCAGCAGCACTTAATGGTGTGGCGGAAGTGCTGCATATAAACTCAGCTCCTCCTCTGGCTGCACCTCCGGGCGTAGCGGAAGTGCTTCATGCCCAGGCTCCTGAGTTGTCCAGGCACCCCCTGGTGGTGGCCACGGCCCCCTGCCGGGTTGAGCTTCCAAGCTCCAGTTCCATGGCCCCGATGTAAACCAGGGGGCCTGCCCTCTCGTGTCCTGGGGGAGATACTGCTGGTCATATGTCCCTTCCCCCTGTCTTCTCTTTAAAAGGGCATCCAGTCCGGGCAAGCTCCATATCCATCCGTGACACTTCCCCTCCCCCAGCTGAGACCTGTAGGGCACAGCGACCTGTCCCACGAGGGCTGACTCTCTCCAACCAGGAGCACCGGTAAACCTCAGTCTACGGTTCCTTCCTGCAAAATTTGAGAAAAGGGATTGCGGGGAAATGCGACCTTGACACCATTCCAAGGTGCCCCCCCTTAATAGTGTAGGGACAATAGTGCCACCTGTGCCCTAAACTGTAGTATTGAAAACAACGGCGCTCTCAATGTCTCCATGCCATCCTCATATGGAAACAGGATGGGAACATCTGCCCCGTCGCGTCCTCAGTCAAGTTTGGGACCTCTATCTGACAGTGATGGAGAACGCCCTTTTTTGTTGGAAGACCCGTTCTTTCCTTTCCGGGTCCTCCCCTTACTCTGGGTCACAACAATGGTCTGAGTCTCCTTCCTAGAGGAAAAAAGACCCCTCGCCATCTGCATCCCTGTGGACCTTCATAGATAGATAGATAGATAGATAGATAGATAGATAGATAGATAGATAGATAGATAGATAGATAGATAGATAGATAGATAGATAGATAGATAGATAGATACTTTATTAATCCCAATGGGAAATTCACATTATCCAGCAGCAGCATACTGATACAATAAATAATATTAAATTAAAGATTGATGATAATAATAATGCAGGTGAAAAACAGACAATAACTTTGTATAATGTTAAATGTTAACGTTTACCCCCCCGGGTGGAATTGAAGAGTCGCATAATTTGGGGGAGGAACGATCTTCTCAATCTGTCAGTGGAGCAGGACAGTGACAGCAGTCTGTCGCTGAAGCTGCTCCTCTGTCTGGAGATGACACTGTTTAGTGGATGCAGTGGATTCTCCATAATTGATAGGAGCCTGCTGAGCGCCCTTCGCTCTGCCACAGATGTTAAACTGTCCAGCTCCATGCCAACAATAGAGCCTGCCTTCCTCACCAGTTTGTCCAGGTGTGAGGCGTCTTTCTTCTTAATACTGCCTCCCCAGCACACCACCGCGTAGAAGAGGGCGCTCGCCACAACTGTCTGATAGAACATCTGCAGCATCTTTTTGCAGATGTTGAAGGATGCCAGCCTTCTAAGGAAGTATAGTCGGCTCTGTCCTTTCTTGCACAAAGCATCAGTATTGGCAGTCCAGTCTAATTTATCATCCAGCTGCACTCCCAGATATTTATAGGTCTGCACCATGCGACAGTCATTGGCTTTTGGGGTGGGATGCTTTCAGAGTCGACACTGATCAGCTGGCATCCTACATGTGCCTGTGCCAATTTCGTCCCCACTGCACGATCCGTCATCTCAGTTGTGTCCACTGATTCCTTGCTACTGGAATCCGTTCAGTCATATCCCGGCTCGATTCAGTAGGGGATCCGTTATTTATTTCGGTACCGGCATCACTCACCTGCACCGTGGCATTGGTCTGGCTGGAAAATCCCGCGTCTCACCGCCTCAACCACTCTAGTATGGCCCTCAAGGGAGCGTCTGCCTTCTCCTCCAGCCTCTCGATCACCTCCTTTAATTCTCGCACAACCTGCAAAATTGACTGTACAGGGTGAAGGATCCCCTCCAGCTCCCGTACAGTCAGTAACAAGTAACTTAAGTCAGCCGGCGGTGGATTCACATTTCTCATATACTCATCTGCTGGCCGCGAGCCGGCTCAGTCGGGTCTTCCATAGGCTCAGGAGTGACATTTGTCGGCCTCGCCTTCAACCAATTATTGGCGGGCACTCAACACAGACCATCCAATCCTTTGCCAGTCTTCGATGGAGTCCGATGGGGAGTTGTTCTTTCAGGCGTATTTCTTCTTGTCGATCTTCAACCGACAGTAACCCCTCTTCTTCTGATGTCGCCTTGATGTCTCCCTGCGGGTCAGCATGCTTCGGCCACAGACATGGATCCGGGCAATCCCCCTCCAAAAAACACAACCAGGGGACAGTACAGTACTCACCGCTCTTCAACGTGAGACTTACCTCCCGGATCCCGTCTTCCGGGGCGACCTTTCTCTGTGAGGCCTGTTCAGCTTGTATGCTAACCCAGGCTTCCATGACAGTGACGCAGGGTTGAGAGGTCACCACTCTCGGGACTTGCCTATTTTTCTTTCTTCGCATCGGTAGAAATGGTGTTTCTGTGGACCTCTTATTGAAAGAAGTGCTGGTAGTGAGGGTGTGTGTGTGCTGCAGCGTGTGTGCGTCTTTGTCTGCTGTGCCGGGCCATTCACAAAATTATTTTTAGAGGGCTCCCTGCTGATTTAATGGGCAGAAAGTCCCATCTGGGATGCCACTCTGCACTTGAACCCCTAACACAGTCAGACACTAAATTTAATTTTAATTTCCCAGATGCTAGTTCCCACCTGCACACAGGCAGTGACCGCCTGCTCCTGCCCGCAATACTGAAAATCAGTTCTGTGTTGCAAGCAATTGCATTGGGTCCCGCATCTCCTGCAGATGTTTAAATTAACCACATTCATTGATGGTCTTGTGCTTTGAATGTTTCTCAGTGTGTGACATCATAATGTTGAGTTTTAAAAGAGAATAACATATAGTAATGACTTGCAGGAGACTTAGCTTTCAAGTATTATAAAGAGGTTTTAAAACTTTATAGGGAACAGTTTTTATTTGGAATTACCTACTTCATTTTGACACTGGCAAAAGATCTTCTAAAACTCCACATACCAGATACTTGGCTGTTCCTGATGATTATGTAAAAAAAAATCTAGTATTAATTGTTTGCTTTTCTTTTCCATGCTGCAGATAAATCCTGTTTGACTGAACATTACTTCCAGTCCATAATAGTCAGGGGCAGTGTGCTTTGTAATGTACTCCTTCAGGGCAAAGGAAAAGGGGCACACTGGGGTGAAAGAAAGTGAGCAGAAGGTAAAGGCTCACTGGCAGAGAGAAACAAAGACCAGAGTTACGAAGAAATGCAGAAGGTGTGGGAAAGTGGATACCTTGAGAAGTCTACCAAACTGATAAAACCCTATATTAGACCCATTTAAAGACGGAGTAAAAACTGTGGGTTTATACAAATAGCTTTCAGTAACTGGAGTAAAAGAACTAGCAGTCATTTTTATAACTCTGTGCTTCTCATAGTTTATTTAAAGAAGAAGAAAGTTATTAAAAGTTTATCCAAATTGCTAGGCTTAAAAATCTCATCAAGGGGTTCATGTTTTGCTTGCTAGAAGTCCCGCTACATTATTCATAAAAAGTAACCATGGCCATAAACCATCAGTCACTATTCTTGCTTCTATGATTGTGCTTAAGCCTATAACTAAGTTGGCAGTAATAAGCATAAAGATCTCATAGCATTAGTGGCAGTTTATTGTATGACTGTATTGTCTTATATTTTTGTATTTTTTGCAATATATTTTTCACTACTATGGTATATCATGTTGTGCTGGTGTCACATGTCATATATTGTGTTGTCTAATTGCATCTACCTTGTTATGTGAAAGAAATTCCTAGCAACTGTGTTGTCCAAAAAAATGTTCAAGTTCATGCTCTGATTTGGTGTGATGTGATAATGCCTCTTCACATTTCTTAGTTTAGTTATCATCTGTAGCTTCCCTGGGGACCGTGGGAAGAACTTAGACTACAAAGACATACTGTACTCTCACGTTAAATTGAAATGTATTTGCCTGTGGGACTGAATGTGCTATAAGATGGACTCAGATCCCTTCCAGGATTAATTCTTACTTTGCATTAATTGCTGCAGGGTTATGCTCTGCTCATCCAAAAGCCTAACTAGGACACAACTGGTACTGAAAATGGTAAAGAATTTCATGATTGATATTAAAGCTTTTGTGTGTGTGTATTTTGTTTTCTTTTTATTTTTCTAAACACATTTGGAATGGTACATTAGTAGTGCCACCAATACAGGCGCATATTTGTGTAAAGTGAAAGTGAGCTGAAAATGGGTTATTTTATTATAATGAATATATTAATACCATAAGACATGACTAGGGGGACAATGGACATGACTGAATAAATTATTTTCTGCAAACGCCTTAAAGCTACAGTCATGAGAATAGTATTTTATATACTTTTTTATCTTTATTTTTGGAATCAGACAAGTTGTCATTTTCCAATTTGTAACCATAAGAGCAGTGGATGGCCAACGGCAACAGAGATGTCACTTTTTATGTATTCTCAATGCTAGCATTCAATGATAAGTTGTGCAATTGTACCTTTTTATATATATATACTAGCTGATTACCCAGTGGCTTCACTCACTGAGTGCAAGGGAAAAAAAATAAAATGTAGTATTTATAAAATAAGTTTGTTAATTACCAAAGTTATTTTTGAACAAATAAATTTATTTACAATAAATAGAAATTATATAAATATTAATTATTAAGTAGTAAAACATTTTGATAAATGAATTTGAAGAAGATATAAGAAGCATATAAATTATTAAACAGTCAAACATTAACATTTAAGAAGTAAAGATACACTGAGTACTACTGCAGTGGTTTCAGGCAAACTACCTGCTTGACAACCTTGCACTATGTGCCTGTGATTTAAGCGAAAAATTATTCTGAGAAATGTGGACGCTGCCTTTCCATGCTTAACGGGCAGAAGGTCCAAACAATTCCCAAGTCTAATACTTAACATGAAGAGGTCGATACATCTTTTTAGATGTAAACCCTCCATTTTCTTAAAAGAATTCATCACAAAAGCAACCTTGAATGTTGCGGGGTTTTAGTGACCTGAATTCATCTTAAGGGACAGTAAGTAGCCGTGCACCGCAATTTACTAAGAGAGTCCCGCTTCGATAGCGGTGATTACACTTATTCGCAAAGATTTCCACTGTCCCAGGAGCAGACGGGGCACTTGAAGTGTGAGAAACAGTGCGAGAAGAGAGGACGCTGCCCGAAACTGCGAAGCTGCTGACCAGGAGGAAAAGCCCGACATTCCTCGCCTCCCAGCGTCCACTTTGTTCTTACGACCCCTCTGTACACTCTATAATATACTCCCCAGAAAACAGTGAAACAGCAAAGAAAGAAAGCAAGCAAGGAAAAGAAACGGAAAATTACCCTATTTACGAACAGCACACATATATTCACAGTACTTAAACCTATATTACATCTATATACAAATATAAATTAGACACACACACAATCCCCACACGTTCCCCAGTCTCTTTTATATCAACTTTGTTCTGAGGTCTAAATTCACACGGCCTGGGAAATCTGCAATGAATCCAGTGATCAAGTCAGCTATGTTCCGCTGACTCATATACTGAATTTAAATGTAAAAGAAGCGATCTCACCAGCCTGACAACGATTCCTTTGTTGAAGGAAGAAGTCCATCTCACCCGGGTGTCTCTGCATTAGCGTCCGTCCATGGCTGACGCCCGCACCATAAAAGCAAAGTAAAGCTGTGTGCTCCGAAGGTCCTTCGAGGTTAGCCAGCACTCCTTCTCCGTGCACCCAACCGTCCTTATTACGGAGTATCACTTGCTTTACCGCTGGCTTCTTCTTTAAATTCATCTTCCCAGCTCCTTATTTAAATAGTCTTTTTTTCTTCTTTTCAATATCAGTAAAATAACTCTCACACAAATAATAAGTTCCTATATTATAATATGTTCTGTGGTCATACGTAATTTCCGTTACCCGTGGTCATATGTCATTTCCGTTTCAAACACGAAAAGAATTTTATATATATAGATTTATTTCGCATTTCACTTTAATCATGGATAGAAGCTAAATCAAAAAATGCATGTAGTGTTAGGAATGAAATAATAACCTTACAATTAAGAAAATACATTATTACAAATGATTGTATGGAGTAGAAATGCTTTATTACTAAATATTTTAGCCTGCTATCCACTTAGCTTTATATGTTACTGCTTTTTGCTACAACATGTATAAATAAGTTATTTTTTAAACTTAGCATCAGAAAAAATTTCCATACAATATGCAACAAGGTTAACTCAATACCTCAAATCAATTTAAACCAGTCCTGTTCAGGTTTGTGAGGGGCCTGGAGCCTATTCCAGAAATACTGGAGGAAGGAAGGAAGGAAGGAAGGAAGGAAGGAAGGAAGGAAGGAAGGAAGGAAGGAAGGAAGAAAGCAAAGTGCCGTTCCATCATAGGACACACTCACAGTAGGGCCAATTTGAAATCACCAACTAACCTAACCTGTACATGTCTGAGCATGTGGAAAGAAAATCAGGGTATCCAATGGAAAATCCATTGAGCTACAGTGGCAATTTTTCTCTTTTTCTTTTAGGGGCAAAGAAGCAATCAATGTCAAAAGTCTTGGCAGAATTCAGCAACTAAACTAATCAAAAATAAATCCCTAAACAATTAAAACTCAAGCACACACAGCAATGATGTGCCTTGAAAATCTCAAAACTAGGATAACCAGAGGATGTGCTGCCATCTTTATGTAAGCCAACAGTGATGATGTCACACGACCAAAAACAAAATCAAGCCACAACAAAGATTGCTGCCAAAAAAAACAAACAAACAACTACACCAAAATGGCAGCAACGTGACATCTCCGTCACATCAGTAAAAATAACCAAACATACACTCAAAATGACACATGAAATTAATACAGAACTTAAAAATAATGAGATTTATTCAGAACTCATTTGTCCTTTTGTAAAGATATAGGGAGTGCCACACACCCCTATCCAGTGACCTCATGACCCCCCCATGCTCTTCCAATCCGTCTACTGACTTCATAGGTAGAGTCACCAGAGATACGAACGTTGCTGCCAAGGTAAGTAAACTCTTGACAAGTTCAAAAGACTCACTCTCCAGACAGACACACTACTGATGGCTGTGCCCAAGAGGTCATTAAAGGCCTGGATCTTGATTTTTATTCAGGACAATTGCAAGTCCAGACTCAGTCTCGCGAGAGCTCCGATCACAACCTCCATTGACTCCATGAAGATCACAGCATCATAAGCAAAGTCAAGATCAGTGAATCTCTTCGCCAATAGATGCTCCACAGCTGCTGGACCCCAAGACCCTGATGAACATCCAGCCCATGCAAGCATTGAACAAAGCAGGTGAAAGAACACACCCCTGACAAACCGCAGAATCAATTGGGAAAAACACAGAGGTTCTGCCTCCACTTTGCACAGCACTCATGGTACCAGTGTACAGGCCAGCCATGATATCCAGCAACTCTGATGGGATCCTGTGAAGTCTCAGGATGTCCTATAGGGTGGTTCAATCAACTGAGTCGAACACTTTACAAAAATCAACAAAGGCTGCAAAGAATCTCTACGGAAATATAGATACCACACAAACCTGCAGCCTTCCCTACCCTTAGTTGGTTCACCACCTGTGCAGTCTCATTGAGATTGGGTGGTTCACAGCTAATTGGAGGATCAGTCTCAAGAACTGTGGACCCAGAGATATCCAACGTCCTAGTTGGACGATCAGCTTTAAACAGCTGCCCAAAGTAGCCAGCCCAGCGGGTCATGACTGCAGTTTAAGGTTTTAAGGTTTAAGGTTTCTTTATTTAGTCATGTTTACACAAGAAAACATGAAATTTGCCTTCTCAGTTGCAAGGACCGTTCAATCAGCTGCCCTGACTGCGACTCTCTGAGTAGCAGATTCAGATGTGCGTAATGCTTCAATTCATCTGTAAGCAGGACATGGGTCCCTAGACCACAGATGGTGTGTCACTTACTCACAGATTCCTCTAACAAATGCCTCCTTATCTGCCCCCAGAACCCTTACAGCCATCCTTCTCAGTTCCCAGTGCAGCCATGCCCTGCAACTCCCCTCGATGATATCCAGGGTACGAGATGAAACACCTGCTTCTGAGAACACTGGTACCACCAACACAACCCTCAGCAACCTTCAGGATCTTATCACCCACATCGCATTAGGATAAGCAGATGCACCCAAGTTTGTGAGTTCCTCATACAAACTGCGTGCAAACTCGTTAGAAACACCCTGATCTTGGAGTATGGCAATGTCCAGGCTCATTTTCCTAGTAGGTGGTAGCCTACTGGACCTATGCTGGATTTTCAGAGTAGATAGATAGATAGATAGATAGATAGATAGATAGATAGATAGATAGATAGATAGATAGATAGATAGATAGATAGATAGATAGATAGATAGATAGATAGATAGATAGATACTTTATTAGCAACAACAAGGATGTGGTCAGAATTCACAAACTGGGCACTTCTGTAGACCCTGCAGTTTTGTAAAAGCCTTCAGTGTCTGCCCACGAGGATGTGATTGATCTCCTTCACCACACCACCAATACTGGCGTACCAAGTCCAGCGATGCGGCTCAGGGTGTCGGAACCAGGATCCAGCGATCCACAGCCCGAGACCTTTTGCAAAGTCAACGAACATGGAGCCACTATCACTACAGTCGCCAGACCCATGGGGACATACACAATCCTCATAGCCAGCCCTGTCAGTGCCAGTGGTTGTATTGAAGTCACCCATGACCAAAGAAGTGTCACCTTGTGAAGTTGGGAATAAATTGTCTCCCTCACTGAGTCATCATTCACCATGGTCGGAGCATACACTGAGATAAAAGACAAGGCACCCAGAGAGTGCCTTAATCTGAGTCTCATAATACGCTCATTGAAAGGAATGACATCGGACACCATCAGAAGGACCCGATCCCCCACAGCAACAGGAACTCCTTGAGTATGACAGCCATCAGATCGACCAGACCAATAAAAGGTGTACCAACTTACAGAGTTCTGGCCAATCCCAGGTCTGCGCACCTCAGAGAGTGCTGCCACTGAAAATGCTGAGCTTCCAAAGCTCTTCAAACAGCAGAGGAAGATGGTAATCATGCCAGAGAGACAAAACTTTCCACTTGCCTTCCCAGATGGTCCGCTCAAATTGAGACCTGAGTGCTGCCGTGCAGCGGGTGACGTCTCAGCACCATACCAGTTCTGATCCCCAACAGGCCTGAGCCAACTGGCTCCCCAATGGTTTTGACTCTTCCGGGGATGAGGCTTCCAAGGGCTTTCCCCCATCCCTTCATAATGTGAGCCACCTTCCTATGGAGGCTGCAGCAGAACTACAGTATTCCCATGGAGAGCAGAAAGGAGTCCTGTTTGTCATCTCAGAGCTGAATGACTTTTTTTTTACGGTGGCTGGAATGCCAATCTTGCCACCAACCCCCATGATTTCTCTGCAAGCTTGCAGGGTTAGATTCAGTTTAACATCATACGCGGGAAAGTGTGTCATAGAAAAATAAAAAATTATCCTTAAATATAATTTTCTTAATTATGCACATAGTTGATTTCGATGACTTGGAAGAGGATGTTGAATGTATTTCAATAAAGTGTCATGAAAATTCTGTTTTTCTGGTTATTAATTTTTTATTTATTAATGTGACACGTTTTCTTTTCTGTTCGTTGTTGCCTGTTTTGTTTTAGCTAGGGTTCCCCCAACTTATGCTTAAATTCCTTTTTATGTCTCTTTTGTTTATTTTTTATTCTGTAAAAATTGTTTATTTTAATAGTGTTATTTATATTTATTCTTTATATAACTGATTTTTGTCTGTTTTGTTTATTATTTAGTTTCTATGTGTGAGAATGTATTTTACCAAATTCCTTGTATTTTGTTGGTGGTTCCCCAAGAGGCAGGTCCACCTGTCCATCTCAATCTAAGATACAAGCAGAGAAATGTGGCACATTTTATGCTCTTGGTGTTGGTGAAGTTGCTTGTGTTTTGCTTTGTTACTATTGACTTACTGGATGATTTTATCAGATTGTTCTATTTTTGACTATTCAGATTGTGTTTTGGCACTCTGTTAAAAAAAAAGGAAAAAAAGAAAATTCCTTGTGGGCCTTTCTGGTCTTTAAGTTATACAGAATATTTTTTGAATCTTTTATTTATGATTCTTCATTTGCCCTTTTTGCCTCCTACCCAAGGGTTTATTGTTATCCCATTTCTATTTTTGATATACAGTACACCCCCAAAATTCGTGGGGGTTACATTCCTAGCACACCCGCAAATTGTGAAAAACCGCAAATTACGGATGTGGTTAAAAAAAAAGCCTATTTTTATAGTTTAAACCCTAATATGCCCCCAAAATACATTAATTTCATTTCAACCTCAGCTTAATACATTATCTAAAAAAAAGGATGTAAAGGTAAACCCGTATACAGTACGGTACTGTACTGGTATGTCTCCCACAGTGCTAGAATGTAAAATTACAGATGTTACTGCTATATGTGCTGTAATTCATGCAAGCACGTTTTCATTGCCAGAAGCCTTAGAAGGTGCAGGGCATGTCGGCGGCATCTTGGGGCTTTAACCCTTAAACTGCAACATACCTGGGGGTTAATGCATCCCTGGACGCCAAATACTTTTTTGCTGCACTTTTTAAGTAAACATCACAATTCACAAAGAAAAAGTGAAATTTTAATGGAACACATTTTTTTTCATGCAAAGAGCATCACAATTACTGCAACATTTATCATTTTACACACTGCCAATGAACTGTAAAAATTATTTAATAAACTACTGGAACAATATGTATAAGGTACAACTGATGCCATGGATGAAATTCAGTAAATCACCCAGCCAACTATGCTTGAACTGGCTGCATGAAAACACACAGAGGTAAACGCTGACTCTGGCAGGCTAGTCTAGTGCAGCGGCTGAATCCCAGAGACAGTGAGGCTGCAGTGCAGTAAGGGCTGGCAGTGGTCATGAGCCGGCTGCTCAACGAATGTACGGCACTGACTGATCATCTCCGGCGTGCTGGTAAATTGCACTGGGAACCAACAATAGCCGGTTGTGGTGTTTAATGAATGTACGTCGCCGAATATACTCAGCTCCTACATGCTGGCAAATGGCACTGGGAAACGGTTATAGCCGGTTGCAGCGGTTTAAGAATTAAGAAGAAAAAAACAGAAAACAGCAAGGAGAAATGAATAACGCTGCAGCGGTCTGGTGCCGCTAAGATTCACACTGTCAAGAAGACGATGATTTATTTATTTTTATGGTGGAGATTCCAGGGACGCACCCAGCCTTGACTTGACCCACATGCACTAACAAACAGAGACAAAATCAAAGCAAACCGGTAATCAAACAGTAAATAAAGAATGTAATGAAAACAAATGAAAACAACAATAACACTCCTGTTCCCCTTACGGCGATTATACATTAAATACAACAAAGCACCAACAAAACACACACAGTAAAGTCCATTAAAAATGGCAACAGATGAAATGTAACGATGAAAACAGATAGTCCAGAGATCTGCACGTTGAATGGGAATGTAAAGATAGTCCTACCGGTAGTTCCTGAAATGGTGAAGACAGGTGGATGGGTTCAGGAGCACTCCTTTCTTCACAGGATCACAATTAATCCACTTATAGTCCTCATGTACACAGGCAGATCACAAACAATCCAGACACCAACCATGAAACATCCAGGACAAAATGAATAAGTACAGGTAACCCAACAGAAGGCAGGCAGAGAGACAGGAACCTGAAATACAAATTACAAGAACTATTTTTTTTCTGTTGGTCACCAGCCCCCTTTTTAAATGCCGCGCTGACATCCTTTGACCCCAAAAGCCCCAGCACCCTCAGCAGAAAACCAATCAGAGCCACTGCAGGGACTGCTGGGAGTTACAGTTTCAAATTCTAGTAGAGTACAACACTCTCGGATTGGCTACGTTCATCATCCCAAGCTGCGTTTTCCTCTACGGTTGCTTCCTGTTCTCTCTACAGTGCAGTATTGCCTCGAAAAAAGCCGTAAAAAATTGCGGAGGATATTTGCGGTTTCCGCTAACAATTATTAGTTAGGTTCTAAGGAAAAATCCGCGAACGACTGAGGCCGCGAACCCCTGAACCTTGTCTTCGGGGGGGTCTACTGTATTCATTATACTTGCAAATTCAACATAGCTTTTCCACTTACATTTTCATATCAAAGCTAATGATAGGGCATATAAAGACTTACATCGTATGCTATTTTCTTAATTTATATCTCCCCGTCACTGCCAACATCCAAATGTCTCAAATGCACATTTGAGCTTCCTGATAAATTTCTGTTTTTTTCTTTTCATTGTGAAATCTTTTGTTGCATTAAAAACCTGCATTACATTTATTGTTTTGAAACTTAATATAGCAAAAGAAGCAGGCAAGTAAAAGAAAAGGTCACTTTTCATTTTTATTGGACCTTAAAAGTACAAAAAATTTAAATAATCATTAAAGCAAAAGCTCAGTAGAAGAACAAAATGTGTTATTCAATAAACATAATAAAGGTCAAAAGACACAAATGATTAAGATGTTTCAAAATAAAAAAGGGGTGCTGTAGATTTTGATGGGAGCAAAACCAAACTTGCACATTTTTCAAGCAACACCACCATATGAGCCTTCACTATTTATTTCATTTGCCTCCATCACTTGACTGCCGCATAATAAATGTTGTGGGATAGTAAAGAGGCAAAGGCAGTCAAAAGGAAGGGCTAAGACGGAGCCCTTAAAGACAATCTGAGGTCAGATATTAAGAGGCAAAAAAATCAATAAACCAAAGCCAAAAACTAGTAATAAAAGTCAAGGTCCAGAAACAAAGCAACGTTCTGAAGAGTCAAAACTAACTGAGAGAAGTTCTGCATTAAAAATAAGCCTGAGACACACACAATAAAACTGTAAAGATGACTCACTATGTCATGTGACCAGCAATGGACATAGTGACCTTTAACAATATCATAAAATTGTAGTGTAGGGATAGCCAAAGTTGTGTGAGTTCTCTAAAACAACCCGGAAAGTAGGCCAGAATCTCCAAAAACCTTCCCAGACAGGTGCTCACAAAAGCAGCCTAAGATCCATCAAGACTGGTTGGCTAAATCTAAGTTCTTAAATGTCCTGATTACAGTAAACCCCTGCGAAGGGTTCAGGGTTCGCGGCCTCAGTCGTTTGTGGTTTTTCCAATTTTTTATGGCTTTTTTCATGGCAATTCTGCACTGTAGAGAGAATAGGAGGCAACCATAGAGGAAAACGCAGCTTGGGATGGTGAAAGTAGCCAATCGGAGAGCATTGTACTCTACTAGAATTTGAAACTGTAACTCCCAGCAGTCCCTGCAGTTGCTCTGATTGGTCTTCTGCTGAGGGTGCAGGGGCTGTTGGGGTCAAAGGATGTCAGCGCGGCTTTTAAAAAGGGGGCCGGTGACCAAAAGAAAAAAAAGTTTTTGTATTTTGTGTTTCAAGTGCCTGTCTCTCTGCCTGCCTTCTGTTGGGTTACCTGTACTCATTCGTTTTGTTCTGGATCGTTTCGTGGTTGGGGTCTGGAATGTCTGCCGTCTGCCTGTGTACATGAGGACTGTAAGTGGATTCATTGCCATACTGCGAAGAAAGGAGCACTCCTGAACCATCTCCATCATAAAAATAAATAAATCACCGTCTTCTCGACGGTGTGAATCTTTGCAGCACCAGACCGCTACAGCGTTATTCATTTCTCCTTGCTGCTGATTGACTACTGCCCTGTGACGCATCTCCAGCTGAGTGTTTTCTGTTTTGTTCTTCTTAATCCTTAAACTGCTGCAGCCGGCTATAGTCCTTTCCCAGCGCCATTTGCCAGCATGTAGGAGCCGAGTATATTCGGAGATGTACATTCATTGAATGCCACAACAGGCTATTGTCGGTTACCAGTGCAATTTACCAGCACGCCATAGATGATCATCAGTGCCATACATTTGTTGAGCAGTCGGCTCATGAACACTGCAGCCTCACTGTCTCTGGTTCTGAACCGCTGCACTAGATTAGCCTGCAAGCGTCAGCATTTACCTCTGTGTGCTTGCATGCAGCCAGTTCAAGCGCAGTTGGCTCGGTGATTTACTGAATTTCGTAAATGGTGTCAGTTGCATCTTGTACATATTGTTCCAGTAGTTTTTTAAATAGTTTTTACAGTTCATTAGCAGTGTGTAAAATGATCAGTGTTGCAGTAATTGTGATGCTCTTTGCATGAAAAAAATGTGTTCCATTAAAATTTCACTTTTTCTTTATGAATTGTGATGTTTACTTAAAAAGTGCAGCAAAAAAGTATTCGGCATCCAGGAATGCATTAACCCCCAGGTATGTGGCAGTTTAAGGGTTAAAGCCCCAAGATGCCACCAACATGCCCTGCACCTTCTAAGGCTTCTGGCAATGAAAATGCACTTACATGAATTACAGTACATATAGCAGTAACATCGGTAATTTTACATTCTAACACTGCGGGTGACATATCTACAATACTGTACTGTACACGGGTTTACCTTTACATTCTTTTTTTAGGTAATGTATTAAGCTGAGGTTGAAATTAAATTAAAGTATTTTGGGGGCATATTTAGGGTTTAAACTATAAAAATAGGCATTTTTTTAACCACATCCATAGTTTGCGGTTTTACACAGCTCACGGGTGCTCTAGGAACGTAACCCCCGTGAATTTTGGGGGTGTACTGAATAGTTTTTGGACACCTTGAACCAAAGCTTGAAGTGGATCCAAATTTTTATGGCGATACAGTGACATTCAATTGAAGAGAAATTGTGTAGGGTAGGGGGGGGGGTCTCCCTTGAAGATTCATAAAGAGGTTCCAGTGCTTACTGGTTCATTAAAAAGATGCTTGTATGGTGAAACATCGATCATCGGCAAGATTGATGATCGAAACCCACTGAGTGGAGTATGGGTGTGTTTTCCCCATGGAAATTCATAAAAATGTACCAGTACTCAAAGGTACACTAAGGAAAGGTGCAGGTACTCTATGTTGAAATTGGAAGAGGTTCCAGCCCTATGCACCGGTAAGTATCGACCCACTTCAAGCATTGCCTTAAATCAGTTTTCACTTTTTTCTTGTTATTAAACTTTATGTTGTTTATGATAGTATGACACTATTTTGTTGCCTCTATCAGATGACACCTTTTTGGACTTAATTTTCATGGTTCCAGCCATTTCTTTATGGCTATGTTTTCTATTGCCAGTCAAAAGATAACTGTAGTCACTTCATATGATGCCCTTGCACTTTCACTTTGTAAAAGTTGGTCGCAAAAGTTTCTTAACGTTCAAGCTTTGGATAAAAATAATAAAACTCTCACATGCAGTTAGATTATTCTAGGGAGAGGAAAACTCTTTAGCATTCCCAGAAAAGTGGTCACAAGTCGTTTTGTATACAATTTTCATTTCTGATCAAAGTTATTATCAGGAGAGGTATTATGGATTTATTAATTATGTGATTCATTAGAAATTTAGCTAATAAAAATGATCATATGCATGGACTATTCTTTTACTGAATTTTAAATGACATTACAGTAATATTTATGTATTCATTTTACAGTGAAACACATAATATTTAGGGACTACCCCTAATTTAGCTCTAAACTTGACCACTTTTGAGAATGAAAAGTATTACAAAAATGACTTTAGGAAAACAGAAAGTTGTGGATTTTATTGACCAAATTTTATAAGAGGTTTCCAAAAAATGTTATTTACATCTGTGTGTTTTCAGTTAACAGAGTATCATGTGCAGTATCTACGTTGCTGTTCTGAAATGATGGATTAAAGGCCAGAAGTCCACAATCATCATCAAGTTCTTGCATATGAACTGTGAATACCATGAGGACTGATTGATGTCATTTATGTTAGGTAGAATGCCTAGAGGGGGCTGGGCAGTCTCATGGCCTTGGAACCCCTGCAGATTTTATTTTTTTTCTCCAGCCATCTGGAGTATTTTTTTTGTTTTGTTTTTTCTGTTCTCCCTGGCAATTGGACCTTACTTTTATTCTACGTTAATTAGTGTTCCCTAATTCTATTTTCTTATTTATTTTGTCTTATTTCTCTTTCTTCATCCTATAAAGCTCTTTGAGTTACATCATTTGTATGAAAATGTGCTATATAAATAAATGTTGTTGTTGTTGTTGAAAGCTCTTGATGTTGGTGTGCATGAACACTTTATCTGTTTATTAAATTACTACCAATAATTCTAATCAGTTTTCCAGTTTGTGCAATTTCTACTGGACATATGAGACTGATGTACACTGATGTAGAGTCTGATCTGTCTTATTAGTAGAAGTATGCTTCTAATACCACCATGTCACATAGAATGCTGGTTCAGTTAAAGCCACTTTTTAAAGATGTCACTTATACAGTACACCAAACACATTAAAATTAATATCTCACAGAAATAACAAAACAAGCAAAACAAAATATGCAATTAATGTACAGTATTAAATAATGTTTTCACTGTAGTGAGCACACCTATTTATCAGTAACACAATTTCAGCTTTCCCAGGCTGTGACTAAAGTTTTGGATTGTAAATATTTCTGCATTGTTTTAAAAGGATACATAGATTTTACCCTATAGTATAAAAAAAAATTAGCTATGTTTATATATTCTTTTTTGTCATTAAACTTTAATAGATGATAGAGGATCATTTATTATTTAACAGCAGGAAATTAGTTCTTCATTTCAACAACTTCAGCTAGCCAAATTCATTCAGAACCTGAAGATTTACTGTGCCACTTTTTGTTAGTACATGATTACTATAACTTGATGAATATGAATCTATTAAAATTTATTTTTACCATATTTAATTTTAATCTGTTTTGTAAGCCCTTCAACATCCATCAAGAAGATAATGTGTTCAGGAGAACCAATTTTAATTAAGAATGTGTTTCACTCATTCAAAAGAAAATAATTAAGTATTTCTCCATGACTGTTGCATTTTTGGAGCATTTCAGCTAAAACACAACACTTTCCTAAGAGGTTGTAAATATAATGTATTATGAATGGAGTTTTTGGTTATTGCTCACACATTTACCTCTATAGTAGGAATCTATAAATAAGCATTCTAGCTTTCAACAAATAAACTGTTCAAATTTATGCTTATACGTTCTCTACAAATACTTAACAATTTCACTTTTAATTATAATGTTAATATTCACTCATATGAATTTAGCTAAGACTTGAGTTATTGCTCATCCTGTTTTCCTGGCAATCCACTACTCACTCTTAAACAGGTTTCTACTGGTGTCCCCATTTATATGCTATATGTCTAAATGCTAAAATTTGTTACATTTGGTGTGTGTGTGTGTTACCCATTTTAACTCAGAGAGGTATTGTTTTCTACAAGCAGTTCCTCACTGACTATGGTTTCATATTGATTTTACATTTCCTTGAATGAACTCTTCATTACAGCAAAAGCTGTAAGTTTTAAATTACTACAGGAATGATAAGATGATGAGCACCTATCTTTATTCTAACACAGAACTGAAATGTTTGTAACAGTTGGCCTTTTATTTGACCATAAGCACCGACTGAAATAGAATTCATATTCACACTTGGCTTTAGGAAATAAATTAAGAGATCTTATGGCAGCAATTAAATAAAAAACAGACCAAACACAAACTATACTTTATGCAATGCACAAAACAAGAATTACCAATTTTTTAAAAACACCAAACAGGGATGCCTTCAACAAAGGGGAGAAGTATCAGAAGATTAATGGTGGCTGCCAAAGATGGATGTGGCTTTTTGTAAACTTTCTACACACGTGTTCTAAAGTTACAGAATGTGCTTTTGAAGGGTAATAGTAAATGGTAAGAATAATAATAGAAATGATGAATTACCTGAATGCTGCATTTAGCTGATGTATGGTTTAAGGGGAATATAGGATCTCACATTACAGATTAATCTAAGTCACACAAAAATAAAGTGACCACAAAATGGACACAATGGAGTGGTCATGGATTGAATGGAAGTGTATATATTTCTTTATTCACCTAATGTGGTACAGTATTTATCAGAATATAAACTTTATCAAAGCTCTGGGCCACATAATAGCTGACTCACAGTGTTTGCTCCCACGTTCATTTTCTGGTTATGGCATTTTGGTGCAAAATCAGTACAATCACTCACTTTCTTGTAATTTATCAGAACACCAAAAGACTAAAACAAGGAAAGTCACAGTAAAATGTCATAGTGACCACACAGGTCACAAAACACAATATTTTTATAGATAATGATTGAAAATTCAAAAGCATGCTATTAATCTTTATTGACTAAATGTTATGTTCACTTTTGGTTGTGCATTGCTTTAAAATGTTAATCAGTAACACTTCAGGAACTGCAAAACTGCATTTATGACCCATTTACTTTTAAGTAACAAGACCTTTGGTTTTCATAACACATATTAAGCATCAATAAATTATTTATTCATCTCTGCAATGTGACATACTAACAAAAATCACTTTGGTGTGGTCTAACGTGGCTTAACTGAAACACATTTCTCTTGGTATTACATATTTAATATAAAACCTGTGAATCCTTCATATTAAAATGAAATTTTAACATTATGTCAATATGCCACACTGCAGAGAGATGAATAACCTATCTACAAATGTTTTATAAGTGTTGTGAAGACCAAAAGAAGCCTTTGTTAAGGTTTTGTTGTATAGTAGTAAATGAGTAATAGATGCATTTTTGCAGTCCCTAAACTTAACTGTTACCTATTTTCCACTAAAGAGGCTGGGATAATGGTGGATAATGTGTACTGTAACTGATAAGAGTGAGCTGTTCTAGTCAGGTGTTTATATTGGACAATAACACAAATGCTACACCAACAGTCATGTCAACAGTTTTATATCAGACTGTGCCATGCACATGCAAGTAGGAGGAAAATGTATGGACCAAGTGAGGGTAATTCCACGCCAGGCCAGGGGATGGGGGGGGGTGCGCTAAACCTTCTTCTGTTGTCTCTACAGACCAGATGTGGGAAAATCTGTCTGACTCATCCCTGAAGACGTCACTTCTGGTTTTGGTGCCTAGAAGATATTTCAAGTATCATTTGATTAATTGAGGAAATGCTCACAAAAATCTTTATTGTGGTTAAAAGATAAGTTTTTATTTTCACCTTGGGAACACAATACCTTAGCCACCATTATAAATGCAAAAAAAGCTTCATTTTAGAATGCAGTTTTAAATGGCAAATTAAAGTTGTGATGAATGGAATGATGACTCAAAGGAAAGTTGGGATGCCAACTGGGCTACCCCATTTAATGCTATTGTTCAAAAAACAGAACAGAAAGAGGCATTTTGTGGCACAACAGAAAAACAGGCTTCTTATATACTTCTTTAGCCAACAAAGCTCTGTGCTATACATGGCTCATCATGGGGAGTTCCAACACATGGAGGCTTATACCTGAAGTTTATTTGCCCTTCTTTTTGAATGTCTCAGCTAGTATCCTAGTCAAAGGGGTGGGGTTTCTGGAACACTGTGGGTGGAGTTCAGGAGTCCTCATGGGGTGGTTTCTCGGCGCTGTAAAAACAAAAAGAAATGACACAGTTAGTGACTACACACCCTCTTGCCCCGAGGTTGTATTGCATACCTTAGCAGAGTCTGGAAGGTAATCCTCAGATGCCCGTTCATAACGATGTATACCATGATTGCAAAGAAAGGGGCTTAGGGCGGATGTCGACTAAAGTGAACATTCAAGGGCAGGGGGTGAAAAAAACCTGGAAATGTTGATAAAACTTACCATTATGTTACAGGTAGACCCTCTTTGCTAGAGGAACTGTTAGACTCGTTGACTTGACGTTGAATCCCTGCATGTGCGTGAGTAGCATAGAGTAAATAACGTCTAGAATGGCATCGACATCGAGCATGAAAGAGAAGAAAATGGGATTTTTGCATTATTGCTGAATCGGACTCTGACTTATTGAACTCCGATTTTGATGCAAACAATATGGTAGTTGAAAACCAAAGACCAGTACCTGCATCAGCTGACTGATCCTCAGCTGATCGTAGTGCTTAACACACTCGTGTTGCTGATGCACCTTATGGCAACATTTGCCTACACTACACAGGCATAGATTCATGGGAGGCAAGCTGGCAATTAGAATTTATCAAACAACACAGCATGGTAGCGGACACTATGGATTCCCAGCCACTTGACTAATTCAAGCTGTTTTTTTTTTCAGAAAGTGCCTTACAGCTTATGAGTGATGAGACAAACTGGTATGTAATAAGAAGTATGTGAATTTAAATACTGTAGGTGCTCATGGAACATAAAGCAGAGTGATATTTATCATAAATAAGTATTTTATGTTGATTTATGTGTAAATCTATTGCTTTGTGTGCTTTTCAGAAAACTGACTTTTTTAGAAAAAAATTCAGCCCTGGGACAAAAGAAAAAAAAATTAACCCTAAAAGAGTTAAGGCAAAGAACACTAAATTATTTTCACATTTGATTGCTGATGCTGACCCTTTTCTTTGAGATCTGTATTTTTATATTTTGGTATTGACAATTTAACAACACTCTTTTTTATCTTGATCCTCACCTGTTGAATGACTAGGAATCTGTCTATGTTGTTTCTTTTTACAAAAAAACACTGGACACTGGCATTGAGTCCTGAAACAGGTAGGAGATTGAAAAATACTGCGTGGGTTTCCTCCGGGTGCTCTGGTTTCCTCCCACAGTCCAAAGACATGCAGGTTAGGTGGATTGGTGATTCTAAATTGGCCCTAGTGTGTGCTTGGTGTATGGGTGTGTTTGTGTGTGTCCTGCGGTGGGTTGGCACCCTGCCCAGGATTGGTTCCTGCCTTGTGCCCTGTGTTGGCTGGGATTGGTTCCAGCAGACCCCCGTGACCCTGTGTTCGGATTCAGCGGGTTGGAAAATGGATGGATGGATGGATGGATGGATAGATGGATAGACAGACATAGCTGGAGAGGTTAAGAGCATGCATTGATAGAGTGCATTGCTGCACCCACCACATGACAAATCAACTCAGAATCCCAGATTAGGGCCCGAGTGCAGCCAGGTTTTTCCCTGCAGGTTGGAGGGCCTACATACAGGGCTGGATGGAGATTAACATCATTCCCTGGACGGTGCCTTTACAGTTTAATGGCCTTGTTCATGGGCCCAACGAAGTAGAGTTACTTTTTGGAGTTTATGGGATTTGAACCGGCAACCTTCCGATTGCCAGTGTAAATCCCTAGCCTCAGAGCCACCACTCCTCTGGACACTGGCATTAAGTCCCCAACAGGTAGGAGGTTGAAAAACACTGGATAGACATAGCTGGGCTCGCCTCTCAATACATTGGCTTTGAAACTAGCTTGAGCAAGGTTGGTCTTTCTCTCTCTCTCACTCTAGAGATGGCTTACAAGAGAGGCTCCAGATGGGAGTGGAGACACACAGAAACCATCAGCTGGGTGCCATAAAATTGGTATGTACTCCAGTAGATGAGATGGTCATACCCGAGTACCTAAGGACAAAATGTAAATGACTGACTTTAAAATTGTATCATCTGACCTGATGACACAGTTAGAGTGCCCTGAAAAAAGAGAGACACTGACCTGTCAACTTCTTATTTAAAAATGGTGGTTATCCATATGTAAAACGTTTGATGTGTTATCATAGGGTTGAAATGGAAAATTAGGGGCAAGTTTTTTCACATTTTTATATTTTTAAGATCTTGTTACAATAGTAACTATTCTATTTTAGTTTTTGCTACAGTTAGCATTAGTTGATTGTGAAGATAAACAACAAGGCATGCAGACCTTCTAGTGTTGTATTCTTCATCCATCCATTCATCCATCCATCATCCAACCCGCTATATCCTAACTACAGGGTCACGGGGATCTGCTGGAGCCAATCCCAGCCAACACAGGGCGCAAGGCAGGAAACAAACCCCGGGCAGGGCGCCAGCCCACCGCAGTGTATTCTTCATTGGCTATAAAAATTAGGATCTTTATGTACTATGTAACAATAGTGCCTTCTTGTGCCTGACCCGGCACAGACTCACACGGAGGCACGTATAAAAATCAAATAAAGATTTATTTTTCTTCAGCTGGAGGGCACATCTTCCCCGTGAACCTCCCAGCCACAACACAGTCCCAAACAAAGCACTAAGCAAGTCACCACAAATATGCCCTTTCTTTCACCACCACTCCTCCCTTGAAGCTTCATCCTCTCCTCCCGACTCTGGCCACTGTGTGGTGATGGTGGCTGGCCCCTTATGTAGCCCTCCTGGAAGTGTTCCAGGAGCTTGACCACCTGGTTCCAATTGCACTTCCTGGTGGGGCTGATGATTTGTTCAGCTGGGCTGTTGAATCTATGCAGCACCCCCTGGCTAACACCCCAGCTCCCAACCAGGCTGTGGAGATCTCCATCTCCCATGAAGCCCTGCGGGAGGTTGAGGATCACCGTCGGCCAGGGAGGCTGCCACCAGAGGGGGGGGGGGGGGGGATTGGGGGGGAATTGCCGCCCGCCACAACTAGTACTTGCTATGTGTGAAAATAAATTATCACCTCTACAAATGCATTCAAAATAACAGTAAAAAAAACAAAACTCTTCACTTCTTTTTTTATCAAATATTCTTTAGTTAATTATACTCTCTTTTCAGGGTAATAATTTGGTCAATAAAGGAACAATCTTTCCTTAATGCAATACCATATTCTTGTTTTGTAGAGTTCTAGCATATAACTCACTTGTTGAAAGCTGTTATGCATAAATGTGAACACTTGAGACAGATGTTCCTTCTTGTGGTCTGAGAAATTCTTCCGGTAATTTTACTAATTTGAAATAACCTCAAAATTGCTATAATTTTTATATGTACAAAGTAGTTCTAATGATGGTAATTTTACATCTTTATTAAAAAATGCAATTACATTATTTTCAACAAACACAAAAGATGCAGAGTATAAATTGTGAAGACATATCTGTCATTACCAATCTGTATAAATTTTAAGTTGAACTGCAGCTCCAAATCACAACACATGCAAAAGACTGCAATGTAATCTATTTAGACATTTTTGCAATCTGATATTTTTTCATATACACTGCCTTCTGGTTTCAAACTAAAAATAATTCATAAAACTTTAAGCATATTATAAACTGTGAAAACTTTTTTTTAATTCTTAGAAAAATTCTTTGTTACTTCATTTATAGTTCTCTGTTTTCAATAATATGTAGAATAAAACACACTTTGAAGAAAACACTACTTACACAGATTAAGTTCATATGTATCCAAGGCAATAAAAATGTTTTTTATTTTTTTCACTTTCATGATGTAAGGTTTGGCTTTTGCACTGGTGTGCTTTCTTCTGCTTAACAGTCAGACTGGCCCCAAGGTTTGTACTAATTTGGCTTGGCTTGTTAATGCTGAGCATGAGAGACAATGCAAACAAAATTTTCTCAGCATGTGATGACATAAGGCTATAACAGCTTTAAGCCTTAGATTGGTGATGTGTGTGTTATTAAAGGGTTGAGAACCCACTGTGAATTAGTATTTGGATTAAATTGGGAAAAGACATTCTAGAAACCTTCATTACTGAGAAACTATATATCAAATAACAGAACCATGGAACAGCATCATAATATACTGTGCATGTGTGGGCAGCATTAGGTGTCCATTCCAAGTGAGATATTTAACTTGAACAATTTTAGTTATCTAGTTTAGTTTCTCACAATATGACAGTAATAAAACTAGAGCAGACCTTTATCTCAGCCTATGTTTTCAATCTATCTCCAATATACTATTGTCCCTAAAGTACTATTGTCTAAAAAACATTTTGGTAACTTTTTCCACATAGGTGTTCTTCTTTGTGCAAAAAATAATTTCTACCATAAGTGCAAATTTATCCTTAACGATATATCCACAATTCCAGATGAAAAACTAATTTTAAAGTACAGCTGGTATCTAACATACAAATTCTCCATATAATCATACTTCTTTAACGTCACTTAGTAACCATTGTTTGCTTAAAGTGAAATGATTAATCACTTTCAGTCTTTCCTTATAGTTCATTCTCCACAGTGATGTTACATCTTGTAAAAGAGGAGACATAGCCATGATAAAGAATTGGTGGCACTACCTTGGTGATCCTGTATGATTGAAAAAATTGAAAATAGTAAAGCATGCAATATGTTGTGCAGTACGTCTTTTCAGATGGGAGCTAAGAACTGAATTGGAGCAAAATGTCAGGTTCTGGGTTTATATGGTGACTGTGCAGAAAAGGGATGGTCCAGGAAGGGTGGAAAACAGAAATGATGTTAGTGTCAAAGTGACTGTCAATCTTCCAATCTGTAGAGGGAGGAGGAGAGAAGGCATTAGTTCAAAGTGCCAACCCCTGGTTTGGTGGATAATTACCATTGCCAGAACCTTTAAGCTTACTTCCATTTGCACATACATGACAATCTTTTTTATAATATGGAAACAAAAAAATTAATGCAATATTTAGTGGCACTCACACATTGGGTTTTACTGTTTAAAATCTGTCCTGTCTAGGGATGCCAGGAGGTAGTTTGGATTTGACTTGGGACTAGAAGATAAAATATAGTCAAAAAACAAGCCAACGGCTATTTATGAGCTAATAAGTGAGCTATTGCATTAATCATCTTAAATGAATATATGTACTTCTGTATGTATTATAAATATAGAAAGACACATGACAAGCCACCTCAGTATCCCAGTTTAGGACAAAAGTGCAGCCATGCAGCGGGTGATACCTCAGCACCACACTAGTTCATGTTGGAGGGCCTACTTGCAGAGCTGGATGCAGATTAACGTCACACCCAGGACCGAACAATTGCTGGTTAAGAGCCTTGCTCAAGGACGCAACGGAGTAGAGTCACTTCTGGTGTTTACGGAATCTGAACTGGCAACCTTCTGATTACCAGTGCAGATCCCTTGCCTCAGATACATATAATGTGAAGCTGTGTCTGAACAATAAGAGAAAGTGCCTTAGGTATGTCCTGTGCATGAACTGAATATGTGAAGGAATTCAGCAGTCTGGGTGTGGGTGATAAGAACTGTTCACTTCAGAAAAAGGAAGGATTTCACAAGGCATCCAGACTCCTAGCATTACTCTTTGCCATGACAAGACAAAGCCAGAAAGCCAATTAAACCAAGTAATGAAGCTATAATGCGAAGCCCAAAATGTAGTGGAGAAAACAATGCAACATGATCTAAACCAGAAAATCTTAAGAACAAAGTGGAATCTCCAATCTTAGATAACTAGAAAAAATGTGATGAAGTGTGGTGAATTGGTTTCTTTCTTTGATTTTTTTTTTGTTTATGGTCATTTAGGTGTCTTTTCTAAGGTTTATGAACCCAAGAAATCAATTTCAAACATTTTTTTAAATATCCTGGAAGAACTGGAAATTTTCACAATCATGCAGTGACACCATTTTGTTTTTCTAGTGGACATCAACATTTTCTGTCATTTCCATGACAATGACCCTGAGAATTCTCCCAGGCTGCATAGCCTGTGACATCAACAATGCAACCATAAAACGGTCTGTGAGTTCTAGGTAGAAAGACTGAAGCTCCTCAACCACTTATTTTGTAGTTTTTCTCCATTGTATTCCCAGGAAAACTGCGACACAGGCCATTATTTAATAATGGAAGGGTGTGTATTTTTTTACTGTTTACTTACCGGTTACTACTGATGAGCAAAGTTCGCCATGTTTGCTGTCGCAAATATCGTCAAACTTGGGGAAATGCATTGAAGTCAATGGGATGGAATAACTGAACTAGATTTGATTGGGTTATAATGGTGCAATCATCTTTAAAGTGTCCATGAGGGCTAGGGAACCATCTGCCAACTATACTGGACAGATTATTGTGGCCAAAAAGGCTACCTGAGCTGTGTGGCGGCAGTGCCAAACGTATATTTCATCAAAACAAAACGTATGTGCTGAAATCGTAATCAACAGTCAGAAAAAATATGTAGGTTGTTTTATGTTCATTTATGTGAGAAACTATTGCTTTGTGTGCTTTTCGTAAAAATGTAGGGAGTAAAGGAAAAAAAAATCAGCTCTAAAAGAGTTAAAGGCAAAAATTCAAAGTGGTGTGTCATGACTGAAGCCGCTGGCTTATTCTATTTTTTGAAGTCTCACTGAAGGCTCCCCAAACTGTCTTTACTGATGCTTTGCACATTTTCTTCTTTCAAAAGGATAAAAACATCTTGTAAATAGTAATAAATATTTTGTTATTATTATAATTTCATAAAGTTTCTTGTGTCTTTGTGCATCAGGCTCTTTCAAGGTTTGTTTTCATTCTCCATGTGGCTAGTTACACACACATTGGGCATGCGCCTCCTTCTCTTATATTGGCATGGAACTCAAAGATTGACCTGCATATTTGGTGACAAGCAGAGATAACTTGTTACTTATGATATATATGTTTCATAAAAATAAAATTTGAGAACCTGCATTATTTACTTATCTGTTACGTTCCTTAAATTGAGTTCACCTACTGTACACAGTATTAATGTGCCTTTATGCCTTTACATTTTATAGCATTTGTTTTTATGGAAAAAGTAAAAAACTGGTATGAATACTGATGCTGTAGTAGTTCACCAGCTGCCTTAGCACCTTTGGTTTCCATGAAGTCTGCATGTTCTGTTTCTATCTGCATGAGATTTCTTTACTAAACCTGAGTTCCTCCCAGTGTTCAAATCTGCAGTATGTCAGCCAGTAGACTAGCAATACTAACTACGATCATGCGCTCTTCATAGTGCCAACCACTGCGCGACCATGCCTCTAAGAAGAAAGAATGTGAGAGATGCGCAAGCTTTGTAACCAGTCTGTAATGCTAATGATCGGCATTGTACCCCTGAGGGGCAGTCCCATCTTGTGTTGGCTGTTACAGCTCTGGGGAATGTTGCACTGGCCTCACAAAGAATTATGAGATGCCAAAAAAAACAAGTTCTCCTAGACCGAGCAATTTATCAGTAAATAATTAGATGAACAAGGGCGAATGTGAATGCAGCAAATTCGCTGAGAATAACGCTTTGGCAAAATTCGCTGATCAACTTTTTCAGTTACCTGGCGAAGATTGTGGATAGATCAACCCGACATTAGATATTTCTATAAAAAGCATATAAAGAACAACTTTCTCTCTTCTGGATAATAAAAGGGCATCTTTCTAACATTCTAAATATAAATTCTTAGTTATTCTGAAGGAATAGAAAACAAGAGAAAAAAGTACTGATTGAAAGCAAAAGATGTGTAACAAATACTTGATTTTTGGTAATTTCCACCTCAACTAGTTAAGAACGAGGTGGACTGTAATTTTTCACTTTACGATTTATCTCAAATAATATTCTGAGCATGGAAAATATTTTTGCCATAAAACAAACCTAACACCTCAACCCCATGTAATTAATTTTATGTTTAGCTTAGGATTAACAGATCTAACATTTAAAAAGAATATGATGCCCCATTGAAATAAAAAAGGTGTTGACAAAATGTTTTCCTTTGGCAAATTTGATGCTATTGCAAATTCCACATATTTCTGGTGATCCGCAACACCAAAATCTTTTTTGATAGTTTGTTAGTGATGCGGATGAATGTTTTGAAATCATCAATATGCCAGATATCAACATAACGAAAATACCACCAATACGGCTAAATAATAAACAAGCGTATATGGCAATGATTAATGCCTTAGATATTGTGGTATTTGAGGGAAACCTCTTACCACAATTTATTCCAGCATATTAGACTGCCATGTCCTCATTCTAACATTAAAATTAAAGTCAGTAAAAGGGGCCCTTATGTTAAATTATTGTATTTGGGCTATATAATTTTTTTTAAATAGACAACCTATCCCTACTTACAATCCTGAGGTTAAAAATTATCCCTAATTTAAAAAATTTAAAACTACATCCCTGATGTTAAGTCAGCAAACGGGGCAAATAATAACCCTAGATAAATCCCATATTATTATTTATTTATTTTATTTTTATAGTGTTGTTTTAATATAAATATTTTAAGACTATTTATGTACCTTATTTAAATAAAATTTATAATATAGTATATAGTGGATATCTTATATGGAATATTTATAAATATTTTATAAGATTTTTATTAGGGTCCATAAATATCTTTTAGAAATATTATTTAACACTATATGATACATTTTATTTTGATTAGCGATTTCATTGGTTGTATCCATAATTGGTAAGATTAAAATTTAATACTTTAATACTCAGTGTGCCCGTACATTTCCCTTCTTGAGAGCAATCTCCACTAATCTAACTTATTTTTACAAAATCAACATTTTTTTTCAAGCTAGCGTTTTTCACTGAATATAATGTAATATGTATGTAATGGGAATGGTTTGTGGTAGAGAAATTCCAATTTCAGAAAAGGATTCAACACACATAAATCTATAAAATACACAGCTTTGTTTTCATGTTTAGGAGGATTTTGATGTAGATCAGTGTAATAAGCAAAAAATATTACTATAAAAAGAATAGAAAAAAAAACAAAAAAAACACAAATATAATCATTCAAATCTGACAAAAACTACAATGAAACAAAAATAAACATACATTAGGAAGTAAACACTGTTTGCAATATCCCAAGTCTAAGTTCTCTGATAGTCTTCCTGTAATGATATTACTGATTCTTGGGTATGCACCGATTTACTAGCTTTGTATCATCTGCAAATATAAGTTTATTAGAAACACCTCTATCAAAGTAATGTATAAAAATTATAAAAACCTACCAATAGCTCCCAAAGGACTCCATGTTTAATATAGCATGTATCAAGTAGGGAAACATTAGAAAAAGTTATGTAATCACATCCTGTGCAAAGTAAACAGGAAATACAATAGTTGTATTTGAGTCCTGTGCTGCTAGGAGGGTTGGCCTCTCCATATTAGTTAAAAAGGGTTATCATGGAAGAAAAATAGAGTTAGGGTGCATAAAGTGTTTTGGTATACTTTCCACATTAAAATATAGCATCCATGTTAAAAATAGTATAAAAGGGTTAAAAAATGTCAGAAACCCATTCAAGCATCAGGAAACCAGATAAAGATCAAGTGAACAGCAAAGGCAAGAATGTACAAGGAGAAGGTTGATGTCATAAACACGATGCCGTAGCATAGGGATTTTGAACTCCGGTCGTGGAGGTTCGCAGTGGCTGCAGGTTTTCATTCTAACCGTGTTCTTCATTTGTGACCAGTTTTTGCTGTTAATTAATTTCTTTTACCTTAGTTTAAATTAACTTGACTCAGGCTCTTTAGTTGTTTCTCTTTCCTTAACTAGCAGTCAAACAACAATGAGACACAAAACAAACTGCCACATGACCAGCTAACCTGTGCCAATCACACAATATCTGAAAATAAAGAAAGGTGAAGGTCTCGGTGAGGTTGAACTCTCAGGTCACCAAGACATTTTAGATAGATAGATAGATAGATAGATACTTTATTAATCCCGATGGGAAATTTTGACGGTGTTCTTAGAAAAAACAGAAAATCAACAGTTTTGGAAATGTCTGCTGTGGCAGAATGAGAGCAGCAACAAGCCATGGAATTAAATAAAGGGCTTAATTAACAGCAATAATCAACTTCTTATTAAGAGATTGGTTGGAGTGAAATTAGTTGGGTTTAAAATCACAAATTAGCTGGTCATCTGGTGTCTCGTTTCACATCTCATTTCTGTTCGACTGTCATGTAATGGAAAAAAAAATCGGAATCCTTAAAAATAAGGCAATTGAAATAAAAGGAAAAGAATTAATTAGCAGTGAAAACCGGTCACTGATTAAGAAAAGGGTTAGATTGAAACCCTGCAGCCACTGTGGCCCAACAGGCCCAGAGTTCGACACCCATGCTCTAGTAGGATTAAGAAATCAGCAGATGTCCTGCACCCAGCAAAGACTGCACAGTTGTCACATACACAGAAATGTCAAGGGTAAGTGCTGAACCTGAGAGATATGAGAAGAGCAAGAATATAATGGAAATTAGATTTTTATTTAGATATGTTATATGGGTGTGTAAGCCAATCACAGTAAATGTCAGAGGTTATGTATGCATTAATTCAGCACTGATATGTAAATTCCAGTTGTTTATAAATATAGACCTCTATCTTAATTCTTTGATCACTTGCTGCCAACCTCTGCTCAGTACGCTGTCCTTTAGTAGATTGTTGTACAGGGTGCTCCTAGAGTAATAAAAGACTCATTGAACAAACCTCCTCCTGTCTTGTTCCTGACTTAAAGTCATCCCAATTGAGGGCAAGATTTCTTTCTTTAATATGTCTCCCAATTTAAGTTCTATCACATTACTCAAAAACAGATCCCTGAGACCAGTTTGGCAGATGACATTCTGTGGGGTCCAATGGCACACTACAGGAGAAACAAAGCAAAAGAAAAGATCATATACTGTACATCAAGTAGATTAGAAATACCCCTGCACATTTAGTGCCAGTGATTTTTTTTCTTTAGTTCATCCTGTCTTGGACAGCTGCAATGGTTTTAGGTTTTCATCTCTGACACTTTGTTAATTAGCAACAAATCACTACTGATGACTGAACAAAAGAACTAAACAAAAGACACTTCTTACTGCACATAATTTCTATAGCTTCCTAATAGTCTCATTTCTGCCACACCAGACATTTCCAAAACATTTGATTTTCTTTTTTCTGAGAGTACCACACAAGTGTTTTGAGGACCAGAACACATCAATACATACAGCTGACCAGTGCGAGACCAGCAAGCAACTGAAAAAAGATTTTTTACATACATACCTGTTCTTTCCACACCAGGATTGTGAACTTCTTTGAAACCAGAACATTATACTGCTGGCTTCTTTTCCACAAAGTGAAGGGGAGTGCAATTTAGCAAGGTCCTCCCCAGCAGGGGGTGAAAATGAAGATGCAGCACAATGTCTTGTGACTGATGCACTCCTTATATTGATTTCCTTCTTTTTTTGAATTATTATGGCTGCTTTTAAGGGAAGAAATGTTACTGGCCTCTTTTAGCCTCTTTGCTAGTGTGTGCTGCATGGTTTTGAGTGGGAACAGGAAATGCAATGCACTCCTCATTTCAATACAGGCGATGATCCTCCAGCCCCATTGCTAAATTGACAAGTTTAGGTTGCATATGTGCACACAAACACGGAGTGAAAACTGCGTGGCCAATTGGTCCAGCCCCTCAGCAGCTGGCATAAAGACAGAAGAAGGGGCATCAGTTGCCTCGAAAGCTTGCATATTGTTATCTTTTTACTTAGCCAATAAAAGGTGTCATTCTGCTTAACTTCTCACTACATGTAATTACCTGTATTATTACATAGTAACTAGGCATAATTACAGTGTATTTACTGTGTAACAAAATGTAATGCTGTTGCTAAGCACTTAATTGTAATTGTTATTCCACAGGACAATCTTCTGGGAGACCGTGAGGGCAAGGGGCCTTTTCGCCAAGCTACCCCGCCTCCCCTACCACTTAATGAAACAATCGCAAATCACCATGCCCTAATCACTGAAGTGGACCCCCCATGACTCGATGAAACAATCGAATGTCTGTTCACTGAAAGCCAAAGTGGGAATTACCATGGTGCATTAAATGATCAAGTTGCAGCATGCTGCATTGTTAAAAGTACAGTGCATTAAAGAAAGTATTCACAGCGCATCACTTTTTCCACATTTTGTTATGTTACAGCCTTATTTAAAAATGGATTAAACTCATTTTTTTCCTCAGAATTCTACACACAACACCCCATAATGACAATGTGAAAAAAGTTTACTTGAGGTTTTTGCAAATTTATTAAAAATAAAAAAACTGAGAAATCACATGTACATAAGTATTCACAGCCTTTGCTCAATACTTTGTCGATGCACCTTTGGAAGCAATTACAGCCTCAAATCTTGTTGAATATGATGACACAAGCTTGGCACACCTATCCTTGGCCAGTTTCGCCCATTCCTCTTTGCAGCACCTCTCAAGCTTCATCAGGTTGGATGGGAAGCGTTGGTGCACAGCCATTTTAAGATCTCTCCAGAGATGTTCAATCAGATTCAAGTCTGGACTCTGGCTGAGCCACTCAAGGACATTCATAGAGTTGTCCTGAAGCCACTCCTTTGATATCATGACTGTGTGTTTAGGGTCGTTGTCCTGCTGAAAGATGAACCGTCGCCCCAGTCTGAGGTCAAGAGTGCTCTGGAGCAGGTTTTCATCCAGGATGTCTCTGTACATTGCTGCAGTCATCTTTCCCTTTATTCTGACTAGTCTCCCAGTCCCTGCCGCTGAAAAACATCCCCACAGCATGATGCTGCCACCACCATGCTTCACTGTAGGGATGGTATTGGCCTGGTGATGAGTGGTGCCAGGTTTCCTCAAAACGTGACGCCTGGCATTCACACCAAACAGTTCAATCTTTGTCTCATCAGACCAGAGAATTTCCTTTCTCATGGTCTGAGAGTCCTTCGGGTGCCTTTTGGCAAACTCCAGGCGGGCTACCATGTGCCTTTTACTAAGGAGTGGCTTCCGTCTGGCCACTCTATCATACAGGCCTGAATGGTGGATTGCTGCAGAGATGGTTGTCCTTCTGGAAGGTTCTCCTCTCTCCACAGAGGACCTCTGGAGCTCTGACAGAGTGACCATCGGGTTCTTGGTCACCTCCCTGACTAAGGCCCTTCTCACCCGATCGCTCAGTTTAGATGGCCGGCCAGCTCTAGGAAGAGTCCTGGTGGTTTCGAACTTTTTCCACTTACGGATGATGGAGGCCACTGTGCACATTGTGACCTTCAAAGCAGCAGAAATTTATCTGTAACCTTCCCCAGATATGTGCCTCAAAGTCAATCCTGTCTCGGAGGTCTACAGACGATTCCTTTGACTTCATGATTGGTTTGTGCTCTGACATGAACTGTCAACTGTGGGACCTTATATAGACAGGTGTATGCCTTTCCAAATCATGTCCAGTCAACTGAATTTACCACTGGTGGACTCCAGTTAAGCTGTAGAAACATCTCAAGGATGATCAGGGGAAACAGGATGCACCTGAGCTCAATTGCGAGCTTCACGGCAAAGACTGTGAATACTTATATACATGTGCTTTCTCAATTTTTTTATTTTTAATAAATTTGCAAAAACCTCAAGTAAACTTTTTTCACGTTGTCATTATAGGGTGTTGTGTGTAGAATTCTGAGGAAAAAATGAATTTGATCCATTTTGGAATAAGGCTGTAACATAACAAAATGTGGAAAAAGTGATGCACTGTGAGTACTTTCCGGATGCACTTTATGATCAACTCTCTGTTAATGACCTCTGTTCTTTAAATCACCCATGGGCCTGTGGAGTTCTTAATCTGGGTTGATATCCTGGAAGGCATGAACTGGATGTGCAGGTTTGAAAATGAAATGACACAAATGGCACCACATCTGGGATCTGTTCCTGCCAGAATAACCTCTGTGGTCTGTGACCATAAACTGAATTAAATAAGCTTGATAACGGAAGGATACATATAAGAATTGCAGATTAACAGCTTTGTGATAGCTCTACTGTGTCCCAAGTGTTGGGTTTGACTTCTAGTGTGAATTGAATTGAACTGGTCCCTACCTGTTAAGAAGGAATATAATGTGCATGTCGGTGTCTCTCAAGAAGCAGCTGACTTTCGTGCTATGTGAAAAAAGATTCCACGGTTCTGTAGTCTTTCTGTTCAAAAAGCCAGAGTTTACATCCTGAGATTTGTATTTGAACTTTGTACTGCCAGAATTGAACTATCTACAAAATTTGTTAAATAGTTGTGGATTTCTCTATAATTTATATTGTAAAGTTTGTTTCCTCGTTACAGGTCAAATCTGGTTATAATGAATACCGAAGTAACAAAAATTTTCAGAATAATGAAAAATTTTTGTTGGCCCGGACAAACATTAATACAACATCATGTTTAACCAATTTAGTTTTAACAAACTGTAAATTTCATTACAACAAACTTTTTTTGACCAAAAATGGCCACCGAAAATAATACTGCAAAAAATACCCATACTTTCACCGAAACTTGGGAAGCCGGCAACTGGTTGTCTCTTTATCGTTAGACCAAAAGAAAGGGACAGACTGTTGCAAAATTTCAGGCATGACATCGTACAGGTATAGCACAATTCTGAGTCAGTGCTCCACTGAATGTCTGCATGGATAGTTGTGTTGTGTGAGGATACTGTACTGTTCGATTTTCAATTTGCATAGCGCTTCTCAAAGGTTTCTGAACAAAAAAAGTGAGAATGTTTCACAAGAGATTATTTTTTGTCTTCAACCACAGACAAATTCAATTATGAAAGTTTTATAAAATGTTTCATATAAAAACAATTTGTTTCCTGACAAATTCTATCTGTGTAAATTACATTTTAATGAAGGTCAATGTGTTATATTGAAAATCGCATCTCTTTTGTGTTTGCACTTAAATTGAATCTTAAATAAGCATGCATTCCTACATGAGTTCAGAAGAGAGCTGTAGTGTTGCTATGAAATCTAATTAGCCCATGAGTGTCAATTTACATATTAGAATACAGCCCTAAGCAACGTTCTGGTACTCCAAAAGAGAGAGATATATACAGACAGCAGGATGTCTTCATCTTGGCGCGGGAGAAACTTTGAAAATCACACATCTCTGAGTGAGTCTGCACACATAAGTTACCACTGGGCCATTTAAGACTTCAAATGTTTCTCTTAAGAGCTAGAACTATTGCCCTTAAGTATTAAAATTAAATATTAAAAGGAATTAGAGCAGATAGATGAAGATATGCTTTACATTTAAAAAAAAAAATTTTAGTCTTCTGTGACAGATTTTCAAATACAAGATATGGCATTTCTGTTTGATATCTAATGCTAATTTAATAAGGACTATAAAGGCATTAAAGTTTTAGAAATAAAGCATATGGCTGTCACTTTGTAGCAACACCCTAGCTCAACTGTGTAAAATGCTAATAAGAGGTAATCAAAAGACAGTTTAATAGAAAAGTTTCAGTATGTTTTAGACATTCACATAAGAGTATGCGTTGGTTTTGAACTGATGCAGATATTTTCAGTAAAGTAGCTTATTCTTAGTGATTTGCATGTTATCCTTATTTATTTTGTAACACTCGGATTTTTAATCACAGGACCACAAGGAGTCAAAACTTATCCTGGCAGCATCAGGTGCAAAGCAAGCAGTAACTTTGACAAGTACCCCAGTCTGTAACATGACATCCTAATGGACAGTATAGTTGTTAAAAAAAGGAATCTCCATCTATAAAACCACCTGTGGGAAAGAACAACCTCTCTGCTCTGCTGTTATTACCAATACAGGTAAGAAAATTTGCAGGTGTTCATGGTGAAAAAGACATCAAGCCTTTGTGTAAAGTTTTTTTTTTTTCCTGGTGGATGGAGTGAAGATATAGCTCTAGACATGTAAGAGTTTTCATCGACAATTAACTTTACATGATGGCCTAGATGATGCAGTTGCACATTCTGGAAGACCGGTACATGACCATTACATCTATTTAAATGTAAGTCTTCTTCAGTTGGATGATGAGCCCCATCGTAGTGAGGACATGTGGCTTCGCCTGGAAAATATTAGGGAAAGAGGTCTTATTTTAGGAGTGTGTTATAGACCACCCAATTCAGACAGTAATTTCAACACACATCTTTTTAGTAATATCAAAAAGGCAAGTTTACAGGGAGATATTATAGTCATGGGGGACTTTAATTATCCAAATATTAACTGGGATAACCTTACAGATGGCGGAGTACAAGAGCAGGAGTTTTTAGAAGTAATCAGTGACTGTTTTTTAACACAGCATGTTAAAGCACCAACACGGGGTGAAGCCTGTCTGGATTTAGTGTTTTGTAATAATCAGGATAGAATTGAGGGTGTAGAGGTGATTGAACCACTAGGGTCAAGTGACCATAATGTAATACAATTCTCAGTATTTTGTAAGAGTGCAGATGCAAAGACTAAAATTGTTAAGTTGAACTTTGGTAGGGCTAATTTTGAGCAGATGCGACAAAGTCTAAGTAGGATACACTGGGATAAGCTTTTAAGTGTGGAGACAGTCGAGGAGCAGTGGAACAGGTTTAAAAATGTTTTACATGTAATGCAGGACAGATACATACCTAAATTTGGAATTAATAGGAAACTAAAAAAAACTCAACGGTGGATTAATAAAGATTTAAAAAAGAAGTTGCAAAGGAAAAAACTACTTTATAAGGCATATAAGACTAATGACTGCAAAGTGAATCGTAGAGCGTATGAGAACATGAGGACAACCATGAAGAAGGATATCAGGAAGGCTAAAAGACAGTTGGAGAGGAATATAGCAGATAAGGTGAAAGAAGACCCTAAGAGATTCTTTCAGTATTTTAGTAGTAAAAGAACAGTCAAGGAGGAGGTCAAGTGCATCAGGAATAGTAAAGGGGAATTAAAAGATACAGACAGTGAAATAGCGGATGCCTTAAACTTACATTTTTCTGAGGTGTTTACAAGTGAGCAAGTGGATAACATCCCAGAGGTAAACGCGACTACTAAGGAGGTACTGAAGGATTTGGAAATTGTAGAGGGAGAAGTACTGCTCAGATTAAATAAGCTGAAATCGAACAAATCACCAGGACCAGATAATACTTATCCTCGTGTTATTAAGGAGGCTAGTGAGTACATATATAAACCCTTGACGCATATTTTTAGGAAGCCACTGCACACTGGAGAGATTCCGAAGGACTGGAAAATGGCAAATATCATCCCATTGTATAAAAAGGGTGACAGGGCAGATCCAAGCAACTATAGGCCAGTAAGCTTAACATGCATTACAGGAAAATTAATGGAAGGAATTATTAAGGATAAGATCGAGCAACACCTGGCAAGGACAGGAGTTATTCTAAGCAGTCAGCATGGGTTCAGAAGAGGGAGGTCGTGTTTTACTAACATGCTGGAATTCTATGAGGAGGCAACAAAAGAATACGATCAAAGTGGAGCTTATGATATTACAGTAATCCCTCACTATATCGCGCTTCGCCTTTCGCGGCTTCACTCCATCGCGGATTTTATCTGTAAGCATATTTAAATATATATCGCAGATTTTTTTTCTGGTTCGCGGATTTCTGCGGACAATGGGCCTTTTAATTTCTGGTACATGCTTCCTCAGTTGGTTTGCCCAGTTGATTTCATACAAGGGACGCTATTGGCAGATGGCTGAGAAGCTACCCGGCTTACTTTTCTCTCTCTCTTGCGCTGACTTTCTCTGATCCTGACGTAGGGGGATTGAGCAGGGGGGCTGTTCGCACACCTAGACGATACGGACGCTCATCTAAAAATGCTGAAAGATTATCTTCACGTTGCTATCTTTTGTGCAGCTGCTTCCTGAAACGACATGCTGCACGGTGCTTCGCATACTTAAAAGCTCGAAGGGAACGTATTGATTTTTGATTGAAAAACAAACTCTGTCTCTCTCTCTCTCTCTCTCTTTCTCTGCTCCTGACGGAGGGGGTGTGAGCTGCCGCCTTCAACAGCTTTGTGCCGCAGTGCTTCGCATACTTAAAAGCCAAACAGCCCTATTGATTTGTTTGCTTTTCTCTATCTCTGTGACATCATCTGCTCCTGATACGCACTCCTTTGAAGAGGAAGATATGTTTGCATTCTTTTAATTGTGAGACGGAACTGTCATCTCTGTCTTGTCATGGAGCACAGTTTAAACTTTTGAAAAAGAGACAAATGTTTGTTTGCAGTGTTTGAATAACGTTCCTGTCTCTCTACAACCTCCTGTGTTTCTGCGCAAATCTGTGACCCAAGCATGACAATATAAAAATAACCATATAAACATATGGTTTCTACTTCGCGGATTTTCTTATTTCGCGGGTGGGTCTGGAACGCAACCCCCGCGATGGAGGAGGGATTACTGTATTTATCTGGACTTTCAGAAAGCATTTGATAAGGTGCCACATGAGAGGTTGGGCATCAAATTAAAAGAGGTGGGAGTTCAGGGTGATGTTTGTAGATGGGTGCTGAATTGGCTCAGACAAAGGAAGCAGAGGGTGATGGTGCGAGGAACCTCATCAGAACTGGCCGATGTTAAGAGTGGTGTTCCATAGGGGTCAGTGCTAGGGCTGCTGCTATTTTTAATATATATAAATGATTTAGATAGGAATATAAGTAACAAGCTGGTTAAGTTTGCAGATGATACCAAGATAGGTGGATTAGCAGATAATTTGGAATCCGTTATATCATTACAGAAGGATTTGGATAGCATACAGGCTTGGGCAGATTTGTGGCAGATGAAATTTAATGTCAGTAAATGTAAAGTATTACACATTGGAAGTAAAAATGTTAGGTTTGAATACACAATGGGCGGTCGGAAAATCGAGAGTACACCTTATGAGAAGGATTTAGGAGTCATAGTGGACTCTAAGCTATCGACTTCCCGACAGTGTTCAGAAGCCATTAAGAAGGCTAACAGAATGTTAGGATATATAGCACGATGTGTGGAGTACAAGTCCAAGGAGGTTATGCTCAACCTTTATAATGCACTGGTGAGGCCTCATCTTGAGTACTGTGTGCAGTTTTGGTCTCCAGGCTACAAAAAGGACATAGCAGCGCTAGAAAAGGTCCAGAGAAGAGCGACTAGGCTGATTCCAGGGCTACAGGGGTTGAATTATGAGGAAAGATTAAAAGAGCTGAGTCTTTACAGTTTAAGCAAAAGAAGATTAAGAGGTGACATGATTGAAGTGTTTAAAATTATGAAGGGAATTAGTGCAGTGGATCGAGACTGTTATTTTAAAATGAGTTCATCAAGAACACGGGGACACAGTTGGAAACTTGTTAAGGGTAAATTTCGCACAAACATTAGGAAGTTTTTCTTTACACAAAGAACGATAGAACCTTGGAATAAGCTACCAAGTAGTGTGGTAGACAGTATGACGTTAGGGTCTTTGAAAACTCGACTTGATGTTTTCTTAGAAGAAATAAGTGGATAGTACTGGAGAGCTTTGTTGGGCTGAATGGCCTGTTCTCGTCTAGAGTGTTCTAATGTTCTAATGTTCCATGTTCTCTGCATGTAGTGTATAGCTTTTTGACAAAGGCCTGCCTACCTTGGCCAAGAGTTTGAGAATAGAAAACTCTGTCTTAACAAGCATATGAAGTCAGCCTGCTGAAATGGAGTCCTTTTTTGAACCAGTGGTCTGAGATGTTGACAGAGAAGTTGAGAGTGCCCCACTAGATCCATATTATGGGCAATGTCCCAATATTGTGCCCAGCATATAGGGTCTCACCACAGAAGAGGGCTTTCATTAGAGATAATGCTTGCTGAGGTGATCTTTGAACTTTCAACCTTGCCTTAGAATGATGGATCCTACTGATTCTGTGGGAAGCGAGGGATATTACAGTATATATTAGGACTTACCATTATGCCTTCCCCATGCCCTTGGCATTTGTGAAGTGCTAAAATGGTTACATGGTAAGAATTGTTTAATTTTATACTGATGGAATAAATGTCTGCTACATTTTATTACAATAGCATCTCCAGGACCTAGGCAGAATTTTTCAGAAGTTGCAACATTCTCGAGTTACGCTGAATATAAAAAAGGTGAATGATACAAAAAGGTCTTTTATACAAGAGATCAAAGATGCTTCACATTTTCAAGAATGAGATCATCTCTTGCTTGGGGGTTTCTCAAATATATTTACTCAAATCAAGGTCCTGGCATTCCCAGCTCACTGACAGAAGAACTGCATGCTTTGTGGAGTGAAAAAGCTGACATTGCCTTACCATCCTTAGAGAAACTTAACTTGGAATGGAAGTTGAAAGCAGTAATGCACTTTTATATGGGTGATTACTTTCAACTCTTGTTTGCCTTAAGCAACTGGACTCCTTAACCCATAACACCATACATCATTTGTAGCAGCTCAAACCGAGAGTTCAGAAGAGAGCTGTAGAATGTACATGAAGATATGCCAAGTATTGTAATGACTGTCATAACGAAGCACACTTTATGGTGAATGACTAGATCCAAATATTTAATAACTAGCCGAAACCTGCCATAGCATACAGTGGTGTAAGAATAGGAACGGAAAACAGTGAGAAAGGAATTCATAAATCAAGAAGAAATAAATACTTCTTGAATGACGCAGTGTGCATGTAGAATTTCCGGCCAAGTAGGAGTACATGTGAAAGTGATAAATAAATCAGGCTTTCCAAATTTACGTACTATGGCCATGGCATCCTGATAGTTTTGTTGCATGTATCTTGGACTTCCTGGAAATATGGATGGTAATATGATCATTTTGCCTACACATACGTTGTTATTTTCAGCATTTGCTTGCAGTGCGTCTGATAGTTCTACACGCAGATCTTGTTGATGTAATCTGAGATAGTTGAGACGCGCGCCCTCTGTTTTAACATACGCATCTACAACATACTGTTGGAATAGTTTGTCGCTAGAGTGCAAAATACTAAATGTATTCCTCATTGCTAATCTGTATGCGTAAAATTGGCATTGAGTAAGCCTTATTCGCTTGGCGGTTCTTTTATAGGGAACATGTTGTAAATCTTTGTGCCAGCCAATGTCTCCGTAAGGGAATAAAAGTGGGTAAACCATAGGATCGCAATTCATATTGAGCGTGGAAATCTGTTTACAGGAGTTGCCTATGGGATAGATGCAAATGTCCCTTTTGGCAGGCGTTTCACCATCTTCTCCAACGAAAATCGCTGCAACATCGGTGTGACATGTCGGGGCATTGTATTGTTGTAAATCCTGCCTAGGGTTTTCCTTGAAAACCATTTGTATAGATGCTGTTGGATTGGACTGAGCGATTTCATGGATGTGTTTGTATGATTTAGCGAAGGGGTTGATGGTTCTGAGCATGGAATCTAGCTGGAGAAGTACATTTTCGCTACATGCAGAGTTTGCTCTATTTGCTCTATTTTTGTAAGCATACTTCAGTAGTTATTACAAACTACTGGAATTACAATAATCAATGCGGGATGTGATAAAAGCATGGACAAGTTTCTCAGCATTAGAAAAGGAGAGGAATGAGCGAACACATGATATGTTATGGAAGTGAAAGTAAGAATGTTTCTTAATGTGATTTATGTGGGCAGAATAAGAAAGGGACGAATCAAAAATGACATCAAGATTGTTTGCAGTAGAGGCAGGTCTGATGAGATCACCGCCAAGATTGACTGGGAAGGAGCTCATTTTATTAAGCTGCACTTTAATCCAAATTTGCAAGAGTTCAGTTTTGTTGCAATTTAATTTTAAAGAGTTCTGCTCCATCCAGGTTTTAATTTCACTGAAGCAAGTTGTGAGCTGAGAAAGCTCTGATGAAGTTCCACTTTTAACATTGAAATAGAGTTGAGTATCGTCTGCATAAAAATGATAACCCATTCCAAAGCTACGAATAATATGGTCAAGGGGACAGAGCCCTGTGGAACTCCTTGTATGACTGGCGCTGTGCTGGACCTGCTGTTGCCATGACTAAGAAACTGTTGCCTATCAGTCAGATAGGACTTGAACCACTGGAGGGCAGTGCCAGAGATACCCAGCATGTTCTCCATTCTGGACAGAAGAATGTCATGTCTCACAGTGTCAAATGCTGTACTGAGGTCTAACAGAATTAATATGCTGGTTTGTCCAGAGTCTGCTGCCATAAGCAAATCATTGGTTACCCGTAGCAGAGCAGTTTCACAGCTGTGCTGTGCTTTGAAACCAGACTGAAAGGGTTCCATCAAATTGTTAGAAGTTAAGTAGTTGGTGAGTTGGGAAGCTACAACACGATCAAGAACTTTTGACAGTAAAGGTAAGTGGGAGATAGGCCGAAAATTGTTAAGATTGTCAGCATCAAGACCAGACTTTTTTAACATTGGGGTTACAGAAGTGGTTTTAAAAGTGAGCGGCACAAAGCCAGTGTCAAGGGATGAGTTTATTATTGTTGTAATATTTGGGATTATGGCATGAAGGCAGGATTTAAGCAGTGTGCTTGGGCAGTGGGGATGGGGTCCAGTACACAAGTAGTCGGCCTCATCTTACAAAGCAGGTCATTAACAAAGGCAGATGTGACTGGTGAGAATTTAGAGAAGGAGCTGGATGGAGTAGGAAAACAGGGAAAGATATAAACAGATGATGTACAGTATTTATGTTAGTTGAATTATTTAGATCTTTAATTTTGTTACGGAAAAAGTAGAGGAATTCCTCACAAACTTCAGTAGAAGAGGTAGTTGGGCCAGATGCAATTGGAGTAGTTTATTAACTACAGAGAACAAAACTCTTGGGTTATCGTGGTCACTTTCTATTATTCTGCCATAATGGGTGTTCTTGGCAGCAGTTAGTGCTTCTCTGTAAGCTCTTTGGTGATCAGAGAAAGCCTGGATGTGCACGGTGAGGCCAGACTTACGTGACATTCTCTCAAGGCGTTGGCCAGCTGCTTTCATAGATCGCAATTCTGAATTATACCAAGAAGCTGCAAGCTTGAAGGAAATCTCCTTATGTTTTAAAGGAGCTGTTTTATCTAATACTGAATGAAGGGCTGTGTTATAGTGGTCAACAAGACTATCTAGTGTTGATGGAACAGGCGAAGACAGTATAAGATCAGAAATGGATCCAGAAAGAACAAAGGGACAGATATTTTTAAGGTTTCTGTAAGAAATTTGTCGTTTACAGGTAAGAGGAGGGAGAGATAGTGAGACAGTGAAAAGTATTGCTTTATGGTCAGAGAGTCCCAAATCAGTGCTGTAAATGTTGGCAACAGATAGTCCAAAAGTACAGATCAGATCCAATATATGACCTCCAGAGTGGATGGGAAAATCAACTTGTTGTGTCAAGTCAAAACAGTCCAGTAAGGATAGGAATTCATTTCTCAGTTTAGATGTGGGGATGTCAATATGGATATTGAAATCACCAAGAAGAATGACTCTCTGGGAAAAGGAACTTAAGTGGGTTAATAGTTCAGTCAGATCAGATAAGAAGGATGCATTGTATTTTGGAGGACAATAAAAAACAATCAGTAAGACAGGACTTGATTCCTTTATTAGTTTAAGAGCCAGACACTCGAAAGACAGTGGACAATCAATTGGGATTCTTTTGATGTTTAACTCCACTCTGACAATTACTGCAAGTCCTCCACATTGTCTTGAGCTACGAAGCTCTGTGAGGAAAGTATAACCAGGTGTTGTCGCCTCCGTGAGAGACGTAAATTCATTCGGTTTTTGCCAAGTCTCCATTAAACACAGCATATCAAATTTAGTGTGAATGAGGCATTCTGAAAGCACCAATGGTTTGCCATTAAGAGATCTCGAATTAAACAATGCAATATTAGTTGATGAGACTTCTTTTTGCACAGAGCCGTGACTGGAGTTTATTTTCACATACTGTAAATTTGGCACACTGACACTTCTATTTCCAGGGCCATGAGTAGGATGGCGTATTCTAAAGCAAATGCTGCCTGTGCTCTTTTCATTCGTAGCCTGGCAGTGGCGGTGACCTGACCCGCGATGTACATATTTCGGGCGCTGCAAATTACTGGTGTCTTTCAGGATATTCCAGTCATACCATTTGCTCTGGACAAACTGTTTAATATGAAGGAGTTTGTCACGAGAGTATTTTAGCATGATACTGAGCAATACTTATCTGATAGCAGTGGAGAAACAGCACAGCACAGTGGGGCAGGCGGGTGAGGTGGTGCAGATGAGCGGCGATAGCAAAGCAGCAGAAAGCATAGCAGGAGGAGGTAGCAGGATTTGGAGGTTCCAACATACAGCCACAAACAAGTAACGCAGGGTATTACAGCGTTATATTACCCCAGAGCCACAAGCCAGGTGGGTGTGAACATTAAATCAGTTCTTAGTCACAAAGCACAATAAAACGAATTGAGAGCAGACCAGCTAAGTAACTATAATCAAGGAGACGGATCATCCAGGCCACCTAGATTGCCAGGTACAAAGAAATGTTCGTAGGTCTCGTCCCATGATCCACAGACTCAGTTGTTTCCAGTCAAGGTAAAGTCCATAAAGTCCGTAAAAGTTAATAAATCCATACAATTTGAGTCAGCTGCATCCACGAACTATACGTACAATAAAGAAATAAAACAAGCGTAAAAAAGTGCAGGATTAAGGCGAATTTTACGAAAGTGTTGTTAACAGGGAGGAGCGGCAACAGCACGCATGTGCCAGCGTCCTCTCCTCTGTAGTTCAAAGGATGTCACTATACATATTAAATAGTGTAGTGTAGTCCCCTCTGATGTCCATACTGCACTGCATGTATGAGAGATGCTGCACATATAGGGGGTTTCCAAGTCCAGTACAGACAATGGCAAGCTAATGATTGACAAAAATTCTTTTTGAAGGTGGGACTTTTTGTTTCTTACCCCAGCTTTATAGAATAAATGGAAACAATTGGCAGACTAGCAAATTGAGAGAGAGAGAGAGAGAGAGAAGAGATGTGAGAGGAGAGGAAACACTATGATAGATTTCACAACTTCATTTCATCACTTGCAACCACATCTTTATGTTGGACAGAGAGGAGTAGGCCAAAGATGACAAATGTTAAATTCGAATATTATCTTGTATATAAACGTCTACACGTGGAAGTGTGTATGTCTGTCCAGCCCAGAAGTGCAAGGCTACAGCATGAAGCTCAAAGAAAGCAACTCTGTCACCAAAGTGAAACCGCTGATAAAAGAGAAACACGCTTAGCCGCTAATGCACAATGGAGGCAAGCACATTGGCAAAACAAAACCTCTGAGGAGAGAGAAACTCACAGAGCCGCTGATGAACAACGGAAGCGAGCACATCGGAAAAACAAAACTGCTGATGAAAGAGAACCTTGCTTAGCCGCTAATGCACAACTGATGCAATTGATTGTTTGATTGATTGAAGTGCCAGAATCCATGGTTTCTAGGAGCTTACACAGCTAGTAAAATATAATAAACATAACAAACATAAATCTCTGAACCTTGCAACTGGAAAACAAAGTTAGTAATAGGCCCAGTTCAATAACTTCAAAAAGGTGCAACACCACAGCCTAGATTAGCTGTATTTACACAGTTTACAGAACAGTGCAATCGATGTGTATTTCTTTTTCCTTTTAGGGTTTGTGTCATCTTCTTACTCTGGAATTTCTCACATTAACCAGTATCGATCTCGAATAATATTGTGACCAGTGTCACTGCCGATTCGTTGTCACTGGCAGTGGAGGCAGCTCTGCGAAGACAACATGGTAGCCACACTGCTGCATTTTCCCAGTAACACAACACTCCATAGAAAAACTCCCTCTTTTAGACTGTATTTCAGCGGGAGACAAGCACACTCTTAACTTGCCATTTTAGGGATCAGGTGCAGATTTGCAGGCTTAGCATGTAACATGCTTGTTGCTCGATGTTTAGAACATTTAATGCTAAGTGCTGACCTGTCCGCTGGCTCACTCTTCTGCCCTCTTTCCTCCAGACTGCTTTTTGTATTTTTTTTTTAACCTTAGGATAGGATCCTACTCTGTTGGGCTCTTGAGCAAAGCCCTCAACCTCAAAATTGCTCCAGATGTGCTGTACAATGGCTGACCCTTTGCTCTGAACCCCAAAGGTCATGCGAAAAGACAATTTCCCCTCAGGGATTAACAAAGTATATCAAATCAAAAAATCAAATTTAGATCTGCATTGACAAAGTTCATTTTCATTCCTGTATTGATAATCTTCATTTATGTGACATAAATTGGATACATCACATGACCACAATAAACACATCACCGAAGTAACCCTATAAATATAGCAGCAGTCACACCATGTGTTATTCTTTGACACTTTTGTTTTTGATTTTGACTTTGTTTCGTCTTCGACTTTTTATTTACAACTTGTCCCTTTGAATCATAGTTGCCTGGTGTATAGGGGATATTTTAACACTTTCAGCTGACAGATCTCAGGTAATAGACCCTAGCCTCAAAGTATTGTCAAGATGAACAAGAGTGCAAAAGCTAAAAAGCAAATCACAATTTAAAATATTTTGCTTAGTTAGGTTATGCAACTTTTGATTCCCATCGGAAAATATCCTTCAGCTAATGAGTATGTAACATTTTTTGTTCGTTTTAAGAAACAGATAAAATGTCAGCATGCTCTGCTAATGGACAAAACAAGTAAGTCAGGTGTTTCATGTGTGTGCTCATTTTTTGGGAAAGAAGGTAGCGTGAGAGTGGCTGTCTTTTATTCCTGTTTTTTGAGGTGATGCACACTAGTAAGTAAACTTTCACTCTCTTAGTTTCTGCTTTTCACTGTCTTTTTCAAAAACGTCAGTTGCTGCTTGGTAAAAAAAAAAATTACATTTTTCTTGAAGCTTTCTATCTGCTGCTGCTGAGCACTTTCCAAACATCTCTGTCTCTGGCAAGAAGTCTTTTTCTTTTCTTTTTTAGACTAAGGATATACAATTTGTAATTAAGGAAATGGACCATCTGGGAATGTGTCATCTGCATTTTTCTACTGCAAATGCATGAATCATACATGACTGCATGAATCCACCCAGGTTGTATAATTCTTTATATTTGCTGCTATTGGTTTTGATGCAAATAAATATCATTTTTAAATTGAACGCTGAAAGCAACCTAGCATTACAGAGAGGTTTAAATTGTTCATTTCTTTTCTATTTGCATTCCCCTTGGGCATGAGAGGATCCTCTTGTGAAGCTCTCTATTGATGGTACGCTGGGTTGAAATAAAGGAGTGAAAGAAAAGACAAGCAAAGCAGCCTACCAAAGGGTTAGAAACCAAGAGCATCAAAATAAAAAAAGCCAAATGCGAATAAAAAATGAAGTAAAAATAAAGTTGGCGAAAGTCATGGTTTCTAACTCAGTTTTAGTACTTCTGCTATACTAGGACAGTTAACTTGTATTTATGATTTTTAAGGTCAAAATTAGGACACTGTGAGTTGGGTACCATCATCATATATAAGGAAAAAAAAGATGAGGCACCACAATGCACCATCACATCACATGACTTGCAATGGCCATAGCAGGATTGCACTGCCAGTGACTGACTACACAAAATAGCATTGCCCTCAAACAAAACAGAAAACTGGAATCCTAACACCATGAAATCACCATCACAATAAGTTCAAATTTAGGAAAAAAATATTCTACAAAGATAAAAAAAATGACAGGAGAATGTACCATCACATGCAGACTGTCATGTCGCAATGTCGCAGTGTTGGATCTTGAAAAGTTTTGCAGTTAGATAAAACATTACGAAGAAAATGTAGAAAACAATAAAAAAAATTGTTGTAGGATGACACAAGTGGAATCTTTCTCCCTAAACAGAACTACAGAAGCATGGACCATTGGTTTTCCCCCTCTCCTGATGACATCTGGCTATGTCTTATATTAGTTTGGTTTCTTGAAATGCTATTTCATTTATTGAATGGATGTTTTATAATAAAAGTCTTCTTTTTATATAGATCTCTGCAGAACATTGCTACTCTATATTGAGACAGATATACTGATTTTACTTGTGTATAAATACAAATGTTATATGGGTACATAATTGTCTGCAACTGTATATCCAAGAAAAGTGCTATTTAGCAATACATTTACATAAATTGCAAAAAAAGAAAGTTTCATTGTCTGAGACAAAAATTTTAATTATCTAAAATCTAGCTGTTAAAACATGCAGAATATCACTTAATCAGATGTGCTCCAATCAAAGAACATAAATTATTAAATTTTTCATTACCTGCATCATAATTAGAACAAAATTAGGTTACTTACTGTATGTACTTTATACAGGTAATTTAGGTAAATCTCTAATGAATTATAAGTAGACATTAAATTATTTATAACATAATATACATAGACAAAGGAATAGGTGTACTGAGGATGCTGTATTACCCCTGTGGTGGTCCTTGGGGTACTGAACAGTGAGAAACTTTACGGTCCAAAATTTTTTTGTTTTTTTGTTTAGGGAAAGTAACAGTTTCTTTATTCATTTGCATGTGATGCTGTCCTTCTCAACTTTAACGTGGTCCACTTCATAAACGTGCTCTGAGAGTAAGGAACAGTCAGAGATAAAACCAAAATAACCCTAAATTGAATGGTCTGGGTTCAACCTATTTCACATTTTCTGTAACAATGTGTTATCTAGAATGATATTCTGTGCAAAGTATTTTTAGCCTCTCCGATCCTACCTAAATTTTGTTATCAGGTAGAGTAAACTTGTCTACTTACCCATATCAAAGAGATAGGATTAACCATTAAGTGTCTTTAATGGAAAGTGATGACTATGTCCATATTACACAAATAACATAACAATATTAAAGAAACAACATTAACAATATTAAAGAAACTCCAAAGAGCTACTACGATTAGAAAGTATGAATTAGAAAAGACTAAAGGAAGACCATCTTTTGCACAAATGGATATTATATAATATATAGGCATACATTGAATTAATATTAAAAATTAAGATTTTATTATTGTATTTCTGTTTGTGCATTCCTGTTTATGTAACTAAGTCTAGAAGATGTTATATGGGGTTTAATGGAATTGTGTAATCTGCTTTGGTGATCTTTAATACATATGGCATGATCTGACGCTTAGTTACCTTACTAAGTGGTAAACATCTGAACTATGAAACTCTGGAGTGAGTCATATACAGTATTGATTAGTCTTTCTTGGTATTTGTTTCATTTGTGAATAAAAACCTACTCCACTCACAATCTGATTAAGCCAAGGGTTCTTAAATATTTTAATCTGAGGACCCATATTTGGATGCATGAAAAGTATTATTGCCATAATGAAAGCAGAGTTGAGGCACATTAAAGCTAATGCAAAATCTTCTTTGAACCACTGCTATTTATTTTGTTACAGCAAACACTCTGGCCACTAATCATGCTTTTGGAAGAAAACATATACACTGTACAACCCTATTCTCTCACCCTTCATAACACCTCAATAACTGTCACATTCTTGTGCCGTATCTGTTCTGTTCACATTGACATATCAAACTAGCACTATGGATCCTTCACCCCAAAAACTTGTCTGTGTCATTCTCTCATCTCACCCCCTTTCTTATTCATGTTCTTGCTTATAAGTCATCTCAGTTTGATTGCTTCACTGGTTGTTAGAGGGCAGGTAGTATTTCTTTATATTTTCTTGCCATGGAAATGAAAGCACCTTGCCATGCATCAATGGCATTTTTCCTCATATTACTATAATAAATACTACATTAATTAGAGGGAGGTGCATCACTTAACACAGAATTCACACTTGATTGAACTTGTCTAATTTTACAACACAATAACTAGACAACCCATCACAAACATGTCTGCTACCCAATTTAAGAAACACTGGTCTAGGCTATTGCGAAAATTCATTGTTTCAAAACATTTTCAGTATTTTCTAAAAGTACAGGTGATGCTTTGGTGTCATTATTGCCATTTGCACCATTTAAAGGAAACCACTTTTGTCCTACTTCATAACCCACATGTAGTTTTTGGTTCATGCATTGTTGTTATAATCTGTTAGCTCACAAAAAAGAAATGTGGTAGGTCTCAAAAGAAGAAGAATTTGGCCAGTTCTCCTATATCGAGAAGCAGGCTTTGAGGCCTGCACAGGCTTAAATTTGCCATAAAAGAAGAGGGAAGCTGTTTTCTTAACGGATTCTTAATTAACATATTTGTTGACTTTATTCATAAAATACAAATACACAAACAGTAATAGAGGAGTCAAAATGAATTTCCAATCAAGCACACAAAAAATAAGAAAAACAAGTCCACAGTCAATAATAAAAATAACAGAGTATAATAACCAGAAACACATAAAGAACACTTACAAAATTTACTGACTTAGAACGAGACAGTAGAGATTTTTTAAATGAACAGGGATGGGAGATAAGATATGGTTGAAAAACAGGCAAAGATCATAACCAGAAAAGAAAGACAATCAAATGTTGTTTTAAATGCAAACCAAAAATCAAAAACTTGAAATCCAAATAAATACTTGTTCATAACCAGGAATAATTAGATCAGGTTAAACCAACTCATACCACACATAATACTAATATCGGATGCCCCAGAAAAGAATGTGCTGAACTTCATGCTGCTGCTTCAGATGATGCTGCACATTACAAACTCCTGAATGACTGTGAAGGATCGCCATTGCAACAGCTGATGTGATCTCATAAACAAAATGGAATCACAATAAAACTTTACAAAAGTTCAACTTTTTAAATATTGTATAATGCAATATTTAAGAATTTAAAGCAAAAAATTAGTGCTAAAATCATATTCATTGATTTCCAAGACCCAGTATTTGATGTAAAACTGATATTCAGATGTCATAGGGTAGGTAAAAAATAAAGATATTAGCTTGTTATAACACAAAATACATAAGGTCAAAATCCAAATTCAAATTTCAAAAGACAACTGAAAAACAGAAATGAAACTAATGCTTTAGTTGGGGGAATGGAAGAAATTGTGCCATTTTAAGAGCTGAGTGATTTAAACTCAGCAGTAGTGATTAAAACAATAAGTAAATTGACAGCTGCTATGAGCTGCATACTGAAAATTAAAACAGCAACACCTCAAGTTCAAAATTGAACAGCAATAGACAGTAGTCCTCAATGTCCTGTACAGTATGGTGTTATGCTGCATTCTTCATCTCAGATTGGCAATCCAATCTTATTTTTTATGCGGCAATGTCTTGGGGGTATTTTTTATTTTCTTAAACTGGAAAAAAATTTAATGTTTGCATTCAGGTATCACTCTATTCAATGGAAGAAGTGGCATTATTCCGTTGGACAGAGTTTTCCATTATTTAGATAGATAGATAGATACTTTATTAATCCCAATGGGAAATTCACATTTGTACAGACCTATCTAACATTAACATTAAGTTGCTTAACTAATAATATCTGTTCCTGTTTTTTCAGTGACTTGTGAGATGTGCAAGTTTACACAGCATTCACATCACAAAAAATCAATCAATGAGATTCTGCTGCCTGGTCTGTCTCGATTGGTATCAGATCACTGTGATACCCTCTGACATAGTCATTATGTGTCAAAATACAGCAACAAAGATTTAAATGTTAATAAAACTGACAGCCTTGCAACCACCCGCTGCTCAAAATAATATAATGACAATGAACTGCTTAATTTTAAAAAAAGTTTAGAATTGAAAGGATTGTAGGTGAAAAAGGAAAATCCACAATAACACATACAGAAGACTATTGTACACACTCTTCATGACAAGACCAGGTTTGACAAAACCATACTGAAATAATTCACTAAGGCCAAAAAATATATATCTGAAAAATGTGAAACATCTTGAGGTTGTCAGTCAGTCATGGCTGTCCGTCAATCTGATGATGATGCTCTCCATCCATTTGTCACTCCCCCACCTGTATGTACACTGGTGGGAGAGAAGCCCAATTTGGGAAAGGCAGAGCCAGGGACACGATGGGCAGGGAATTGCCCCCTGAGTACAGTGGATTAATGTCTATAGTGATGTCTTGCCACTCTTCTCGTCATACTAATGGGTATGTTGTTGTTCGAAGAGATGGACTTCTTCGAAGATAGTCCGATTTCAAAGTCCACGATTGCCAGTAAGGGTCTCGAGTTACTTATGTGGAATAGGCTGGCCTTCACAGAATGCTTGAAATAGTCCTTCCAGTGTTGCTTTGGGCTACCCTGAAGTTAGGATCCTTTGGTGAGTTCACCATACAAGACCTTCTGGGGAAGCCAAGACTCGTCCATCCAGATAATGTGTCTGGTCCAAAGAAAGAGACAGCTGAACAGCATGTACTCAATGCTGGTTGATGAGCATTGTACCAAAATTGTAGTGTGTGGAACTCTGTTGTTCCAAGTGGAACACTACTAGGATGTGAATTTGCTTGCTGTAGGGAGTCCAGGACTTACCTTCTTAAAGGTACATTGATATACACACAGTCTTGGCTGCTGTGCACAGATTTTGGTTACAGAAGACATACTTTCATAGGTGGCCAAACGTAGAGGAGGCTAGTCGGAGATGGTTCACAATTTCCTCAGTCACAAAGGCATTTCTAGAGATTATGCAAGTCAATAAAGGCAACGCTGGTGTCTTGCTGTCATTCCAGGAGTTGGTGGGCGTTAAAGATCATATTGATCGTTTGAGCTGAAAGCCAGCTTGTGACTCCAGAAGTAATCTGTCCGCAACGTGATGGACTAGCCAGAGAAACATGATATGGGCAAGAACTTTCCCAGCAACATTCAGCAGTTTAAATACCATGGCTGTTGCCACAGTCCTATTGGTTCCCCTTCTTCTTGTAGATGGCAACGATTTTAGCATGTTTCCAAGAATAAATAATACAATAACTGATAAAAAAAATTATACAAGAATAAACTCAGTTTCACACACTCACAAATGTCACCCTCTTTTTGCGGACCCCATGTATAGCCTAAAGTCCTTCTAATGCTTATATAGGACTGGCAAAAATAAGTTAACAGTTGTTCAGATGGAAGAAGACATACAAGATTATGGTAATTCAAGTAGCTTTATTAACTGAAACAAATTTCATTAATAACAGTCCATTATAGATAGATATGTAAAGTAGTCTGTATTTGATACAGACTGTAGTGATGCAGACTGTAAAGCAGTCCATAATAGATATGTAAAGGAGACTATAACAGATATGTAAGGCAGTCTGTAATAGATAGATATGTAAAGAAGTCTATAATTGATAAATATGTAAACCAGTCTGTAAGAGATAAATATATATGTAAGGCGGACAATAATAGACAGACATGTAAACCCGTCAGTAATACTGTAGTGCAAGAGACTAAATGGAAGGGGGGTAAGGCCAGGTGGATTCAAATTGTTCTGTCATGGTGTGGATGGGAGGAGAAATGGGGTAGGGGTTATTAAGAAGGAACAGTATGTCGAGTATTTTGGAGGTGAAAAGAGTGTCAGACAGAGTAATGATTATGAAGCAGGAAATTGGAGATGTGATGATGAATGTTGCTAGTGCATATGCCGTTGCAAGTTGGGTGTGTGATGGATGAGAAAGAAGATTTTTGGAGTGAGTTGGATGAAGTGATGAACACTGTACCCAAGGGACAGAAAGTGGTGATTGGAGCGGATTTCAATGGACATGTTGGTGAAGGGAACAGAGGAAACGAGGAGGTGATGGGTAGGTATGGTGTCAAGGAGAGGAATGAAGAAGGTCAGATGATAGTGGATTGTGCCAAAAGGATGGACATGGCTGTGGTGAATACATATTTTAAAAAGAGGGAGGAGGATTGGGTGACGTACAAGAGTGGAGGAAGATGCACACAGGTAGATTATATTCCATGCAGAAGAGTCAATCTGAAGGAGATTGAAGACTGCAAAGTGGTGGCAGGGGAAAGTGTAGTTAAGCAGCATAGGATGGTGGTCTGTAGGATGATGTTGGAAATCAAGAAAACGAAGAGAGTGAGGGCAGAGCCAATGATCAAATGGTGAAGGTTGAAAAGGGAGGACTGCAAAGTTGAATTTATGGAGGAGGTGAGAGAGGCACTGGGTGGCAGTGAAGAGTTACCAGACACTTGGGCAACTACAGCAGGTGTAGTAAGGGTGACAGCAAGAAGGGTGCTTGGCGTGACATCTGGACAGAGGAAGGAGGAAAAGGAAACCTGGTGGTGGAATGGAGAAGTACAGGAGAGTATACCGAAGAAGAGGATGGCAAAAAAGAAGAGGGATAATCAGAGAGATGCAGAAAGTAGACAAGAGTACAAGGAGATAAGGTGCAAAGTGAAGAGAGAGGTGGCGAAGGCTAAAGAAAAAGCGTATGATGAGTTTTATGAGAGGTTGGACACTAAGGAGAGAGAAAAGGACCTGTACCGATTGGCTAGACAGACGGACCAAGATGAGAAAGATGTGCAGTAGGTTAGGGTGATAAAGGATAAAGATGGAAACGTACTCACAAACAAGGAGAGTGTGTTGAGCAGATGGAAAGAGTGCTTTGAGAGGCTGATGAATGAAGAGAATAAGAGAGAGAGGGCTGGATGATGTGGAGATAGTGAATCAGGAAGTGTAATGGATTATCAAGGAGGAAGTAAAGACAGCTATGAAGAGGATGAAAAAATGGAAGGGCCGTTGGTCCAGATGACATACCTGTGGAAGCATGGAGGTGTTTAGGAGAGATGGCAGAGGAATTTCTGACCAGATTGTTTAATGGAATCTTGGAAAGTGAGAGGATGCCTGAGGAGTGGAGAAGACGTGTACTGGTGCCGATATTTAAGAATAAGGGGGATGTGCAGAACTGTTGTAACTACAAGGGGATATAATTGATGAGCCACAGCATGAAGTTATGGAAAAGAGTAGTGGAAGCTAGGTTAAGAAGTGAGGTGATAATTAGTGAGCAGCAGTATGGTTTCATGCTAAGAAAGAGCACCACAGATGCAATGTTTACTCTAAGGATGTTGATGGAGAAGTTTAGAGAAGGCCAGAAGGAGTTGCATTGCATCTTTGTGGACCTGGAGAAAGCATATGAGAGGGTGCCTCGAGAGGAGTTGTGGTATTATTTGAGGAAGTTGGGGAGTGGCAGAGAAGTATGTAAGAGTTGTACAGGATATGTACGAGGGAAGTGTGACAGTGGTGAGGTCTGCGGTAGGAGTGACGGATGCATTCAAGGTGGAGGTGGGATTACATCAGGGATTGGCTCTGAGCCCTTTCTTATTTGCAATGGTGATGGACAGGTTGACAGACGAGATTAGACAGGAGTCCCCATGGACTATGATGTTTGCTGAGGACATTGTGATCTGTAGCGATAGTAGGGAGCAGGTTGAGGAGACCCTGGAGAGTTGGAGATGTGCTCTGGAGAGGAGAGGAATGAAGGTCAGTAGGAACAAGACAGAATACATGTATGTAAATGAGAGGGAGGTCAGTGAAATGGTGAGGGTGTAAGGAGTAGAGTTGGTGAAGGTGGATGAGCTTAAATACTTGGGATCAACAGTACAGATTAATGGGTATTGGAAAAGAAAGGTGAAAAAGAGAGTGCAGGCAGGGTGGAATGGGTGGAGAAGAGTGTTAGAAGTAATTTGTGAAAGATATCAGCAAGAGTGGAAGGGAAAGTCTACAGGACGGTAGTGAGACCAGCAATGTTATATAGGTTTGAGGCGGTGGCACTGACCAGAAAGCAGGAGACTGGAGGTAGCAGAGTTAAAGATGTTATGATTTGTACTGGGTGTGACGAGGATTGATTGGATTAGAAATGAGTACTTTAGAGGGTCAGCTCAAGTTGGACAGTTTTGAGACAAAGTCAGAGAGGTGAGAATGCATTGGTTTGGACATGTGCAGAGGAGAGATGATGAGTATATTGGGAGAAGGATGTTAAGGATAGAGCTGCCAGGAAAAAGGAAAAGAGGAAGGCCTAAGAGGAGGTTTATGGATGTGGTGAGAGAGGACATGCAGGTGGTGGGTGTAACAGAGCAAGATGCAAAGGACAGAAAGATATGGAAAAAGATGATCTGCTGTGGCAAACCCTAACGGGAGCAGCCTAAAGAAAAAGTGCACTTCTAAATTTGGGATAACAGTTGGAGAAGGTCTTTTTCTGTGCCAGCATGACTGCTTCTTTGCACAAGAGAAGGTCCATAGAAACATGGACTGATGCATTTGGTGTAGGGTAACTCAAGTGACCTGCACAGAGTGTGTACCTCAATGCTACTGAACACCTTTTCAATGAATTGGAGTAGCAACTGTTAGCCACGTGTTCTGCTACAACATTAGTATATGACCTCACAAATGTTGTTTTGGCTGAATGGGCACAAATTCCCACAGACCAACTTCAAAATCTTGTGGAAACTCTCCCGATAAGAGTAGAGACTTTTAGAGCAGCAAAAAGGGAAATAACTTCATATTAATGTCCATTGTTTAGGAATAGGATGTTCAGCAAGCTTTTATAGGAGTGATGATCAGGTGTCCACAAACTTTTGTCCATATAGTGTATGTAAAGCAGTCTTAATAAATATACAGACTGAAAAGCAGTCTATAATTGATAGATATGCAAAGCGGTCTACAATAGATAGTTATGTAAAGCAGTAATTAATAGATATATGAAACAGTATGTAATAGAAAGACCTGTAAAGCAGTCTGGAATAAATGAATAGATATATAAAGCAGTCAATAATAGATGGATACTAAAACAGTCTGTAATTGATACAGACTGTAAAGATACACCCTGTAAAGCAGTCTGTAATTGATAGATAGATAGATATCTAAAGCAGTCTACAATAGAGAGATATGTAAAACAGTTATTAATAGATATGTGAAGCAGTCTGTAATAGAAAGATTTGTAAAGCAGTCTGGAGTAGATCAGTAGATATGTAAAGCAGTCCGTAACAGATAAATATGTAAAGCAGTTTGGAATAGATGAATAAATATGAAAAACAGTCAATAATAGATAGATTGTAAAGCAGTCTGTAATTGATACAGACTATAAAGATACAGGCTGTAAAGCAGTCTATAACTGATAGATAGATATGTAAAACAGTCTACAATAGATAAACATGTGAAGCAGTCTGGAATAGATTAATAGATATGTAAATCAATCAATAATAGATAGATATGTAAAGCGGTCTGTAATAGATAAATCTGTAAATCGGTCTGTAATTGACAGATAGATATGTAAAACAGTCTTTAATAGATTCACTCTGTAAAGATACAGCCTGTAAAGCATACTGTAATTGATACGTAAAGCAGCCTATAACAGATAGATATGTAAAGCATTTTGTAATAGACAGAACTGTAAAGCAGTCTATAATAGATATATAAACCAGTCTATAATAGTAATTAGATAAATAAAGAAGTCAGTAGTACATAGCTATGTAAAGCAGTCTATAATAGATATGTAAAATACTCTGTAATAGATTAATAGATACACGTGGTAAAGATACAGACTGTAAAGCAATTTGTAGGAGATATGAAAACCAGTCTATTTAAGATCGATATGTAAAGCAGTCTTTAATAGAAAGATCTGTATGACAGTCTATTAAAGATAAGTAAAGCAGTCTATAATAGAACTGCAAAGGTACAGACTGTAAAGCAGTCTATAATGGATAAATAAAGGAGATCATAGTACATATATAAAGCAATCTGTAACAGTTAGATCAGCAAAACAGCTGATAACAGACAAATAGAAAAACAGATATATGAAGTAGTCTGTAATAGGTAGATCTCTAAAGCAGTATATAATAGATATGTAAAGCAGTGTGTAATTGATACAGACTGTATAGATAAGTAAAACAAACTGCAATAGTTAGATATGTGAAGCAGTCTTAAATATATATTTAAAACAGTCTAATGTATATTAGATAGATATGTATGTAAAGTAGTCTATAATAGATATATAAAGTAATTTATACTAGACAGAAATGTAAATACATCTGTCATAGATTTGTAAAGCAGTCTATAATAGATACACAAGATAAAGAAACAGACTGTAAAGCAGTCTGAAATAGATATGTAAAGCAATCTGGAATCAATCAATGGATATTTAAATCAGTCTGCAATAGACAAGATATGTAAAGCAGTCTATAACAGATAGATATGTAAAACAGTCTGAAATGGATACAAACTGTAGTCTATAACAGATATGTAAAGAAGTCTATAATATGTAGATAGATATATAAAACAATCTGTAATAGATAGATGTGTAAAGAAGACTATACTGTAATAGATATGTAAAGCAGTCTGTAATAAACCAACAGATGTGTAAAGCAGTCAATTATAAATAAATCTGTTTTGCACAATCATAATCCTATTTTGTGCACGCATCGTTGTTAAGTTGTCAGTAGGTAAACATCACTAGCTTTCTAATGATCACTGAATTACATCAAACATTCAAATTTATGTAACTAAGTCCTCAAGCCAACGAGGGGATCTTCTCATACGAGCTGGAGGAATGTCAGAAACCTCAGGTATTGATGTCGCTGTAGATTGAGGTGGTAATTCTGTAGCATTCCCTGAAGCATCACTTGGCACATGTGTATTTGTCTTAGATAAATGGGAAGAATGTCATTTTTTTTCATCTTGTAATCTGAAATATAGACGCATAACTATGTCAACTGCATTAAGAGAAGAAGGCCGATTTTGCAGAGCAGACAACTCACTGCAAGAGGCAGAGGCAGAAGCAAACTCACCAGGTGAGAGAGCATTTAGAGTAGGAGACAACATTGCCACAAATTCAGGTTCTGTTGCAGAAATGTCCTCAGCAGCAGCAGGCAAAGGCAAGTGAGAGAGACAATCAGCAATGTAATTCTGTGACCCAGGACAGTAAGCAACATTATAGTTGAAACACAACAGTCGTGCTGCCCAGCGTGCAATCTGCATGCCTGCATGATCAGACCCTTTTGAGGACAGTAGAGTGGTCAACGCTTGATGATCAGTACGGAGGATAAATTTACGACCCCACAAGTAAGTCCTCCATTTTTCAACAGCCCACACACATCCAAGAGCTTCTTTTTCAACTGTAAAATATTTCCTTTCAGCAGCAGTAAGAGTCCTAGACGCAAAGGCAACTGTCCGCTCTGTATGGTCAGGTTGGAATTGAGCTAGGACAGCTCCGAGCCCATAATCAGACGAGTCAGTGGAAACTATAGTAGGCAAATCAGGGTCAAATAAGGCCAAAGCTGGACTGTCAATTAGCAACTATTTCACTGACATAAAGCTGTGCTGAGCTTCCTCAGACCAGGAATACCGCGTATCTTGGTGGAGGCAGGAGCGTAAGGGTTCTACAATAGTGGCAAAATTTGGGTTAAACTTATTATTCTAAGATGCAAATCCAAGGAATGAATGTAACTTGGTAACATCAGTTGGAGTTGAAGCATGCAGAATAGCAGCAACATGCTGCTGATCAGGTTGTATCCCTTGTGCTGTAACAGTATGACCCAGAAAACGCAGACTGGCCTGATTAAAATGACATTTTGATTTGTTTAACTGCAATCCTGCATCTTTTATGCGTTTAAGAACTGCTTGAAGTGTCCGATCATAGTCGGCTTGTGTTTGTCCCCACAAAATTATATCATCTAAGTAGTTTACAACATTTGGCAACCCTTGCAAGATTGTAGCGAGCATCTTTTGAAAAAGCAGGTGGAGCAGATACTAACCCATATGGGACCCGGCAGAACCTGAACAGTCCTTCATGAGTAATAAAGGCAGTCAGATCACAGTTCTTTCTAAATCAATAGTGGAGAACACTGTTGCTCCTCTCAGCAATGACAGCATTTCATCAATGTGAGTAAGAGGAAAGCTGTCTGTAATAATAGCTTTATTTGGTTCTCGCAAGTCAATGCACATACGGATACGCCCAGTCCTCTTATGGACCACCACAATGGGAGAGGCATCAATAATTTCCATAATCCCTGCTTGAAGAAGGTGATTTAGCTCAGCACTGACATCATGCTGAACTGACAGTGGTAAACGACATAATTTTTTTTTGTACTGGAGTAACAGAGTCTAATACTTTAACTTTGTGTATGAAGCCTTTTGCACAACCTAGGGCAAGCGGAGGTGATGGAGCTGTAGAAAGACGCATGACAGGAATAGAGTTTGTGGTAGCACATGGTAAGACAGTATTGCCGTTAAAGCACAAATGTAGACCCTTTATTAAATCCATTCCCAACAAAGCAGTCCCAGACTCCACTATGAAGACTGACGTAGAGCATGTAACATCATCTTTGGACACAGTAACAGGTAAGCAACCAAGCACAGGGAGTGGAGTACAATAATAAGTCACTAGCTTAACTGAAGGTGGCAGTAAAGGTTCTTGAAAGTTTGCATCATATATACATTTAGGCAAAATGGATACAGATGATCCAGAATCCACAGTTATATCCACGAGTGCAGTAGCAGTTGACGTTTTCATTGTGACACTGCAACGGATTCTATCAGTCACTGAATGGTCACTTAAGAAAAGGATCTGAAGCTCAGGTAAGGCAACTTCTTGCACAGAGCATGTTTGCGGAGAACAGCAAACCCGTGCAAAATGACCAGTCTTTTGACAGTTTTTACATTTAGCAGAAGCAGCAGGACAGCTTTTATCATTTGCAAGATGCTTATCAGGGGCGGCACGGTGGCGCAGTGGGTAGCGCTGCTGCCTCGCAGTTGGGAGATCTGGGGACCTGGGTTCGATTCCTGGGTCCTCCCTGCGTGGAGTTTGCATGTTCTCCCCGTGTCTGCGTGGGTTTCCTCCGGGCGCTCCGGTTTCCTCCCACATTCCAAAGACATGCAGGTTAGGTGGATTGGCGATTCTAAATTGGCCCTAGTGTGTGCTTGGTGTGTGGAATGTGTTTGTGTGTGTCCTGCGGTGGGGTTGGCACCCTGCCCAGGATTGGTTCCTGCCTTGTGCCCTGTGTTGGCTGGGATTGGCTCCGGCAGACCCCCGTGACCCTGTGTTCGGATTCAGCGGGTTGGAAAATGGATGGATGGAAGATGCTTATCAGATCCGCAGCGATAGCAAGCATGAAGAGAGGCTGCAGGAGGCCTTTTTCAACAACTTTGGGTTGTGAAACTGGCGGAGGCTTGAAAGGTCTGTAGCGGCGGTGGCCAACAGCAGACGCAGGTTTAATGTGTAAAGTTTGTACCGGCACTGGTCAATCTCCTGAAATAAACTTTGCCTGCTCACCAGCAGCTTCAATTTGCGTAGCAATCGTAATAGCTTTATCCAAAGTCAAGTCAGCTTCTAAAAGTAAGCGTTCGCGTATGCGATGACTAACCACGTGTTCCACCAACTGATCTCATAACATTTCATCCAGTTTAGTGTCAAACTCACATTTAACTGCCAAGTCACGTAGTGCGGCTACGTACTGTGAAATAGTTTCATTAGCAGCCTGAGCATGTTTTCTAAAAGCATGACGCTCAGCAACAACATTTCTCTGTGGAGCAAAGTGAGCTCGTAAATCCGTAATGGCGTCCTCCATTGACATACAGTGCATCCGGAAAGTATTCACAGCGCATCACTTTTCCACATTTTGTTATGTTACAGCCTTATTCCAAAATGGATTAAATTCATTTTTTTCCTCAGAATTCTACACACAACACCCCATAATGACAACGTGAAAAAGGTTTACTTGAGGTTTTTGCAAATTTATTAAAAATAAAAAAATTGAGAAAGCACATGTACATAAGTATTCACAGCCTTTGCCATGAAGCTCAAAATTGAGCTCAGGTGCATCCTGTTTCCCCTGATTATCCTTGAGATGTTTCTGCAGCTTACTTGGAGTCCACTGGTGGTAAATTCAGTTGGTTGGACATGATTTGGAAAGGCAAACACCTGTCTATATAAGGTCCCACAGTTGACAGTTCATGTCAAAGCACAAACCAAGCATGAAGTCAAAGGAATTGTCTGTAGACCTCCGAGACAGGATTGTCTCGAGGCACAAATCTGGGGAATGTTACAGAAAAATTTCTGCTGCTTTGAAGGTCCCAGTGAGCACAGTGGCCTCCATCATCCGTAAGTGGAAGAAGTTTGAAACCACCAGGACTCTTCCTAGAGCTGGCCGGCCATCTAAACTGAGCGATCAGGGGAGAAGGGCCTTAGTCAGGGAGGTGACCAAGAACCCGATGGTCACTCTGTCAGAGCTCCAGAGGTCCTCTGTGGAGGGAGGAGAACCTTCCAGAAGGACAACCATCTATGCAGCAATCCACCAATCAGGCCTGTATGGTAGAGTGGCCAGACGGAAGCCACTCCTTAGTAAAAGGCACATGGCAGCCCGCCTGGAGTTTGCCACAAGGCACCTGAAGGACTCTCTGACCATGAGAAGGAAAATTCTCTGGTCTGATGAGACAAAGATTGAACTCTTTGGTGTGAATGTCAAGCGTCACGTTTGGAGGAAACCAGTCACCGCTCATCACCAGGCCAATACCATCCCTACAGTGAAGCATGGTGGTGGCAGCATCATGCTGTGGGGATGTTTTTCAGCGGCAGGGACTGGGAGACTAGTCAAGATAAAGGGAAAGATGACTGCAGCAATGTACAGAGACATCCTGGATGAAAACCTGCTCCAGAGCGCTCTTGACCTCAGACTGGGGCGATGGTTCATCTTTCAGCAGGACAAAGACCCTAAGCACACAGTCAAGATATCAAAGGAGTGGCTTCAGGACAACTCTGTGAATGTCCTTGAGTGGCCCAGCCAGAGCCCAGACTTAAATCCGATTGAACATCTCTGGAAAGATCTTAAAATGGCTGTGCAACGACACTTCCCATCCAACCTGATGGAGCTTGAGAGGTGCTGCAAAGAGGAATGGGCGAAACTGGCCAAGGATAGGTGTGCCAAGCTTGTGGCATCATATTCAAAAAGACTTGAGGCTGCAATTGCTGCCAAAGGTGCATCGACAAAGTATTGAGCAAAGGCTGTGAATACTTATGTACATGGGATTTCTCAGTTTTTTTATTTTTAATAAATTTGCAAAAACCTCCAGTAAATCTTTTTCACATTGTCATTATGGGGTGTTGTGTGCAGAATTCTGAGGAAAAAAATGAATTTAATCCATTTTGGAATAAGGCTGTAACATAACAAAATGTGGAAAAAGTGATGCGCTGTGAATACTTTCCGGATGCACTGTACCTTGATTTGGAAGCATGTAATAAACAATCTCTGACCTTCTGTTCCCAGACAATGAAGGAGAAGTGCCTCCTTGCGTGCTTCCAGCCATTCATCTCCTGATGCACCAAGAACCAGCATGTAGTTACTGAACATTTTCAGCCACATTTCGAACGGTATACTGGGTTCAACCCAGACATGGCAGAAATGGCGGAGGAAAAGGAGTAGCAGCAACAGCCATTGTAGACCAGTAGAAGCAAGTAAGTACCTCGTCGCCAATTTGTTAAGTTGTCAGAGGATAAAATGAAAAAACTCGGTGCCCAAAAGTTAAAGTTTAATCCAACAACTGGAAGCAACAGGAAACAATAGTCCTCCGAACTTTCTAGATTCCTTAACACTCTTTTCTATCCCTCTTCACTATCTCCAACAAGTGGACAAAGCACAGAACATAACAATCGTATAGCTAATTGTAGTTTGATTAGTTTTATGGGGTGGGCAAATATAGGTTTACACTTGTTATTCCAATAGTCTCATAAACACAATAGCTTTATTAACTATATTAACTTAAAAAAGGTCACAAACATACCAGTTAAAAATAAATAAGTGATAATACAAGAATAAGCTCTGTTTTTCACATAATCACAACTGTCAACCTACTTTTGTGCACCACGGTGTAAGAAAACACTGTTTTGCAAACTCACAACTGTAAATCTAGTTTTGCACACCACTATACAAGAATAAACTGTGTTTCACACACTCACAACCATAAACCTCTTTTGTGCACCCACCGTATAGCCAATTGTACTTCAATTACTTCTATGGGGTGGACAAAAGTAGGTTTACACTTGTTATTGCAGTAGCCTCATTAACATAATAGCTTTATTAACTATATTAACTGAAAAAAAGTCACAGATATACCAAGAAAAAATAAAATAATAAATAAGTGGTAATACAAGAATAATCTCTGAGTAACATGAAATCACAAGTGTCAGACTACTTTTATGCACCCTGGTTCAAGAAAAGACTGTTTCACAAACTCACATGTGTAAATCTAGTTTTGCGCAGTGCTGTACAAAAATAAACTTTGTGTTTAGCACACTCACAGCCATAATCCTCTTTTGTGCAACCACCTGTGACGATGCGGGTTCAGCTCCATGCTCCCATCTGCTGTCTGGGAGCCCTTGAACCCTACACCGTCGGTAATGTTACCAATGAGCTAGACAGTGAGGAAACAACATAGCAAGGGGGATGGTACAAAAGTGCAAAAGTGCTTTTATTTATAATCCAACAAAACAAAGTGTCCACAAAGTGCAGTGCTTTATCAAAAGAGTCATTAAATAAATAATCCATAAAATGAAAGTGTCACCTGGAGGTTAAAATAGAAAAAACACAATCCTTTAAAAGACAATGAGGTTAAAACGTTGCTGGAAGCAGTCCTTTAAAACAATTACAAGCCCGGTGCTTCTTTTACACTAGCGTCTCACCTGCTTCTCCCATTTGGGCCCTGCAGCAGGCGAGACGCTCTCTCTGCAGCTGACCTTCTTTCACTCAATCACACAGGTCTGGAGGCCTCCCAATCATAGCTTCGGTTGTGCTCTCATCCCAGACCGGGACGTGGCTTTTCTCCAACGGCCAGGACTCCCATGCTGGAGATTACATGCCTAAGTCTCCCGACTACTGCTGTCTTCCACGGCGAGTCACCTCCCTCGCTAGTCACTCCTGCTCTTCTCCAAATGCTCATTGGGAGAGACTACAATCAACTGCCCTAGGTGTTGGATAAACACCTCGCTAGGGCCCACAGCCCAGCTGCACTCAAGCATGCTCTTGCTCGTTCGCACGATCTCCTTCACGCTCTCTCTCTCTCACATATACCGGCTTTCTTCTCACTTCCTTCCAGCAACCTCTGTCTCTTTTTCTTTCTGTTCATTTTTCTTTTCGTTCCTTTCTTTCCATTCATTTTTTCTCTTCTAGCCGACTCGCGCTTCTATATTTGTCAAGAGGGCATAGCAGCTGTGGCAAATTAACAGCCCCAGGAACAGTCATGGATATGGGCAGTCTCTCACCTGTGCACTTAGGTGAGAAAGACCCACACCGCAAATCGCCCTGAGAACTGCTTCAGCCACAACCACCACGCCCCCTCACTAAGCCGCAAGCGCGGTGATTATTTATTTTAAAAACTGGCCTTTGCTGAGAGCTGTGGACCCACTATACCACATCACCATATAGCCAATTGTACTTCGATTGCTTCTACGGGAGGGCAAAAGTAGGTTTACACTTGTTATTCCAATAGCTTCATTAACACAATAGCTTTTGTAACTATATTAACTCATAAAAACATCACAAATATACCAATAAAAAATAGAATATTAATAAATAAGTGATAATACAAGAATAAACTCACAACTGTCAACCTACTTTTGTGCAACAGTCATATTAGCTGATTGTGCTTCGATTGTTTATTTGGGGTGAGCAAACGCAGATTTACCCCTTATTAAAAGCCATCTTTTGTTGATATAAAGGCTGGGTGGGAAAAAGTAGGTTTACAGTTATTATTTTAATAGCTTTATTAATTTCACTGCACAACAATTTTTTTGAAAAGTTTTGCTCCCTGAAAAGTTTTTGCTGATTGTAACAGGTACCTACTGGGTATGCATAAATATTGGTTTTACTACATCACGTAGGAACTCTGAGAAAAAGACATTTGTATGTTTACTGACAATAACATATTAGTCATGTTTATGTTTCGCATAAGTTATTAAATTCAACAGAATTAAAAGTGTTTTGCTCCTGATTTTCTTTTGTATTCAATGTCTGGTGCATCACGTTGCAGTGTCCAACAGTAGTCAGCAAGCATTGATGGATTCCAGTTGCCCTGGTATTGTTTTTCCATCATAGCAATGTCCTGGTGAAACCTTTCACTGTGTTCGTCATTGGCAGCACCAAGATTTGCGGGGAAGAAGTCCAAGTGTGAGTGGACGAAATGAATCTTGAGTGACATGTTGCACTTCATTGTCTTGTATGCTTTGAGAAGTTTGTCTACCAGCTGAATGTAGTTTGTGGCTCTGTAATTGCCCAGAAAATTGTCAACAACATCTTTGAAGACTTTCCAGGCAATTTTTCTGACCCAAATAACAGATCTTCAAACTGCTTGTCACTCATAACATGTCTGATCTGGGGACCAACAAAAATGCCCTCTTTGATCTTGGTGTCAGTTATTCTTGGGAAAATCTGTCTTAAATAACGAAAACCTTCACCTTCCTTTCACAAAATTCTTCATGAGTCCCAGTTTTATGTGAAGAGGAGGCAAAAATATCTTTGCCGGGTCGACAAGCGATTCATGTGCCACATTTTTCTGTCCTGGAACTAACTTTTTATGGAGTGGCCAGTTATGTCGAGAATAGTGCGACTCTTTGGCACGACTGTCCCATTCACAGATGAAACAACAGTGTTATGTGTTTCAAAAAATCACAACTCTCTAACCTACTTTTGCGCACCCTGGTACAAGAATAAATTTTTTTGCACACTCACAATTACAAAACGTACATTTGTGTTTTGTCATACAAGAATAAACTCTGTGTTTCGCACTCTCATGACCAAAAACCTCCATTTGCGCACCTGTCGTATAGCAAATTGCACTCGATTGTTTATTCGGGGTGGGCAAAAAAAGATTTACCCATTATTGGAAGTCTTCTTTTGTTGATGTAAAGGCTGGTCTTTTTCAATTTTAATAAGATCTTATAATCATAATATTTTAGTGAAAACAAGTGGATCATTTTTAAGTCAAATAATTACTTAGTCAATTTCAAAGCCTTGATTGTTTTAGTGTGCACATACTTTAGCCAGCAGTTTGTGGGTTGAGATTTCACTTTCTCTGCACTAGCTAGTTTGCTTTTATCAACTTAATACAATTGAATTTTATTTCACTTTTCTTCCTTATACTGTATATATGAATTTATTTCATACCAATTTGGGACATTTTATTGAAGTTCCAAATGTGGTGAACAGAGTGTGAGGAATCCAAAACACTTACTCAGCCAACTTGAAGCTTCACTGATCTTCCCCGAATACCTTCACCCTAAACCAACCAGTCGCTTAACGTCTATCTTCAAGGCCTATAAATGGATAGCTGGCTTTATAAGTTCAAAATACATAGTAAGTCAAAATAATATCAAAAATCCCTCACAAGAGGGAGAAACAGTGAAAACACTGGATTGAAATTCATTGTTGTAATAAAAAAAATATATTAGAATAAAGTAAAAGATAACAAAAATGCACAAAAGAGCAGAAAAGGATATGCTAACAAGACACTATTAAGGTGAACAGATCCCAAAACACCAATTTGATGGCAAATCCAGAGACAGAGCAGAAACAGAAAAACTAGTAAATCCAAATAAAAAGCAATACTTACACAAAGAGGACCCAGCAGTAATGATGCCAAGGCGGCCCTGCCTTTTGGTGCCACTTTAAAAATACAGTACATACTGTAAATAATGAATAATAAACAGAACCACACATAAACCTAGAAAGTAATGATTCAACAAATATATATATACATATATATAAGCCAGAAATAATAAACCCTGGCTGTAATAAAACAATAACAAATTCCATTAACAGATATAAGCAGGACTGGCGTGACAAGACCTGAGTTTGAGAGCCCCAAAGTCATGTCATCTGCCATTTTCCCTCCATGTTACAGCACTTATAGTAGTCTTTTATTTTCCTTATACATATTGTGATCTGTATGGGGTGGAACCCCAAATCCCAGACATAACTTCACCCAATACATGTCTTAGACTCAAATTAATATTTTTATATGACATATTACCTTAAAATAGGTTTCATTGTTCTTTACTCTACAACTAAATATAATCCAATTCTTTTTTCTTTTTATTTTACCTTCCCTTCCCCCAGGTTCATAATGGACGCCTCAAGGCTGCACTCTGGCGAACAATACTGTCACAAGCAGTTCTAGTGTTTTGCCACCAAGAAGTACTTCTGAGACTGGCAGAACTTATATATGATAGGGGAGTTCCCCCCTCATCTCCGCTCCCCCCTCAGCCCCATGACAGCTCACCCAGCAATACCCAAGTTCCACAGCAGGGCATGGGAACTGTAGTCCCCTTATCAATCAGGGCTACAGTTCACATGTTGCCCTGCGGGTTCAGAAATGGGAGACCCAGCAGAGAGATGTTGTCACCCAGTGTACTTAGCCCCAGGAGGCAGTCTCCCTCTGTCCATCCATTATGAGAGCCTCTAGACCATCCTTCCCACCTGGGATATCTATCCATCTCTGCTTTCAATCAAAGTATACTGTATAAGCTACAATAAAGGGGAACTTGCGTCAAGCTAAAACCAGTTTTGCTGAAATTCTGAGAAAAGTGCTTTCAAATTATCACTCTGACCAAATCATCAAAAATATTTATGCACAAATATTAAGAATGCATGAAGCACGACAAAGTTAATCTCCGGAACAGCAAAAGGTAAAATTGGAAAGATAAGGTGCAGCAAGCCATACAAGGTGATTTACAGATGAAGACAAGAAAGTGAAACATAATTACAAATCTGAAGAAATAAAAATTTCCAAATGCCGCAAGTGTAACTCTACACCATCATTAAAACAATTGCAACAAGATGCCAATTATCAAGTACAAATAGAAATCTCATGGAAGCAGAGCCTGGGGTCTCAGAGGTGGGCTCCCCCATCTCTGGGACTGAGGTCACCGAGGTGGTCAAAAAACTCCTTGGTGGCAGGGCCCCGGGGGTGGATGAGATACACCCGGAGTTCCTCAAGGCTCTGGAGGTTGTAGGACTGTCTTGGTTGACACGCCTCTGCAACATCGCATGGACATCAGGGACAGTGCCTCTGGATTGGCAGACCGGGGTGGTGGTCCCCTCTTTAAGAAAGGGGACCGGATGGTGTGTTCCAATTATAGAGGGATCACACTCCTCAGCCTCCCTGGAAAAGTCTATTCGGGGGTCCTGGAGAGGAGGGTCCGTCGGATAGTCGAGCCTCGGATTCAGGAGGAACAGTGTGGTTTTCGTCCTGGTCACAGAACAGTGGACCAGCTCTACACCCTTAGCAGGGTCCTGGAGGGTGCATGGGAGTTTGCCCAACCAGTCTACATGTGTTTTGTGGACTTGGAAAAGGCATTCGACCGTGTCCCTCGGGGAATCCTGTGGGGGGTACTCCGCGAGTACAGGGTACCGGACCCCCTGATAAGGGCTGTTCGGTCCCTGTACAATCAGTGCCAGAGCTTGGTCCACATTGCCGGCAGTAAGTCGAACCCGTTTCCAGTGAGAGTTGGACTCCGCCAGGGCTGCCCTTTGTCACCGATTCTGTTCATAACTTTTATGGACAGAATTTCTAGGCGCAGCCAAAGCGTTGAGGGTGTCCGGTTTGGTGGACTCAGGATTGGGTCACTGCTTTTTGCAGATGATGTTGTCCTGTTTGCTTCATCAGGCCGTGATCTTCAGCTCTCTCTGGATCGGTTCGCAGCCGAGTGTGAAGCGGCTGGGATGGGAATCAACACCTCCAAATCCGAGACCACGGTCCTCAGCCGGAAAAGGGTGGAGTGCCCTCTCAGGGTTGGTAGCGAGATCCTGCCCCAAGTGGAGGAGTTCAAGTATCTCGGGGTCTTGTTCACGAATGAGGGAAGAATGGAGCGTGAGAATGACAGGCGGATTGATGCGGCATCCGCAGTAATGCGGGCTCTGCATCGGTCTGTTGTGGTGAAAAAGGAGCTGAGCCGTAAGGCGAAGCTCTCAATTTACCAGTCAATCTATGTTCCTACCCTCACCTATGGTCATGAACTATAGGTAGTGACCGAAAGAACGAGATCGCGAATACAAGCGGCTGAAATGAGTTTCCTCTGCAGGGTGTCTGGGCTCTCCCTTAAAGATAGGGTGAGAAGCTCAGTCATCCGGGAGGGGCTCAGAGTAGAGCCGAGGCTCCTCCGCATCGAGAAGAGTCAGATGAGGTGGCTCAGGCATCTGAGCAGGATGCCTCCTGGACGTCTCCCGTGTTCCGGGCACATCTAACCGGGAGGTGGCCCTGGGGAAGACCCAGGACACGCTGGAGGGACTATGTCTCCCGGCTGGCCTGGGAACGCCTTGGGATTCTCCCGGAAGAGCTAGAAGAAGTGGTCGGGGAGAGGGAAGTCTGGGCATCTCTGCTCAAGCTGCTGCCCCCGCGACCCGGCCTCGGATAAGCGGAAGAGGATGGATGGGTGGATGGAAATAGAAATCTCATTCAATAAAAACAGTAATCCTAAAAAATCTAGAAGAACTTGCATTAGCAAATGAAATTATTTCAGAGTATTACTGTGGTGCCATGGATCTCTGTTGTGAATACTGAATAAACGTAAGCTTAAACCCTTGAGCAATAGCCAGAGCCAGCTATTACCTTGATATGTTAGTTCCTGACTTTAGCCAGTCTCTTGTCCCATGACTTCAGGGCCACGCCATCTTCACTATACCAGATGTCTAGGATTTTGATCAAATCTGGCTTAATGGTGAAGTGAAGGGGTGCAGAGGATGACAGATTGGCACTGTTTGAATAGCGCTTCTTCTGATTTTGCACAGCTAATCTAAACTCTTGAGATTAAGTCAAAATCTTTGTAGGTGTCATTACTGACTGCCTCTCTGCAAACAGTTGAGTGAACACTTGACTTCTCATCTGTCTGGTCTCACTGTGAGTCCTGTTATCTCTAGATTCTGTGTCATGCATGATGGGATATCCATTGCTTGACTCACTCATACACACTCCCACAATCACATGGGCATGTGTTAAATCATAACATGATTTAGACTTGAAAAAAATGAATCCTCAACTTTAAACAATTTAGTATTGTTCCATGTAGCTTTTATCTTAGCTTTAAATTAGCCTGTTAAATAAATACTAATAACTCATACCAATCAATTTATATGTATATCTTTCATAAATAAATTTAGGGAGGTAAAGAACAAGAAAATTAACTACCTCTGAATATAAAGTGATATCTTTTCATTCATAGAGTGCATACCAAATCCCACCAGGTCAATGTTCAGTTACCAATCATGTTGCCTGGGTGTCTCTGGTCTTTAGTGAGAAACTCTGTGCTTCAGCTTTAAAAGTACATAAACTTACAAAGAATTTAAAAATCTTAAAAACTGAATAATTGTTCCAAGGGTTGAAGCATTACCACCTCCATTTCCACACCTGTGCAACATTCAAAATGCTGAAAAGGTCAAAATGGTTTGAATCAAAGGCTGATTCGACTGTACTGGCAAATATTCAGCAGTCTGCGAGGTCCCCTTCTTACATTTGACATGATTAAAAAAAATAATTTTCATGTATCCATTCTTGCTGTCCATTCCTTATCTTCAGTTATTTGTAACAATATTTGTTTAAAAATATATAAATATGTTTATATTTAATAATACATTAATAGCATATTTAATAGTAAAATAATATCTAACTGTAACTAATACTTATACTAAACTTTTTGCACTGCACTCTCTCTCTCAGGGTACACCAGGCCAAGAATTCACCTACCTGGTGACAAAATATCTACATTTTGTATAAATAAATAATATTCTTTTCCAGAAAAAAAAAAACTGGTCAAACCTTACAAGAACAATAAAAATAAAAATGTTCACCTCCCCCTTGGACACTTTCACATTTTATTGTTATATAACACTGAATCACAATGTATTTAATATGGCTTTTTTTAATTGATCAACTGAGAAAGAGTCTGCAATGAAATACAATAAACCACAATAAACAGATCTCAAAGTGTAATTACAAATATAAACCACCAAATAACAGACTGCATAAGTATTTAATATCACACACCTAAATCTTCACTAATGCAGCTAACTGGTTTTAGCAGTCACATAATTTAGTTAAACAGAAATCACCAATCTGTAATCCAGGGGTTTCAGTTGATTGTTGTATATACAGTAAATCCGGAAAGTACTCACAGCGCATCACTTTTTCCACATTTTGTTATATTACAGCCTTAATCAAAAAGGATTAAATTCGTTTTTTCCTCAGAATTCTACACACAACACCCCATAATGACAACGTGAAAAAAGTTTACTTGAGGTTTTTGCAAATTTATTAAAAATAAAAAAATTGAGAAAGCACATGTACATAAGTATTCACAGCCTTTGCCGTGAAGCTCGCAATTGAGCTCAGGTGCATCCTGTTTCCCCTGATCATCCTTGAGATGTTTCTGCAGCTTAATTGGAGTCCAGCTGTGGTAAATTCAGTTGACTGGACATGATTTAGAAAGGCACACACCTGTCTATATAAGGTCCCACAGTTGACAGTTCATGTCAGAGCACAAACCAAGCATGAAGTCAAAGGAATTGTCTGTAGACCTCCGAGACAGGATTGTCTTGAGTCACATATCTGGGGAAGGTTACAGAAAAATTTCTGCTGCTTTGAAGGTCACAATGAGCACAGTGGCCTCCATCATCCGTAAGTGGAAAAAGTTCGAAACCACCAGGACTCTTCCTAGAGCTGGCCGGCCATCTAAACTGAGCGATCGGGTGAGAAGGGCCTTAGTCAGGGAGGTGACCAAGAACCCGATGGTCTCTCTGTCAGAGCTCCAGAGGTCCTCTGTGGAGGGAGGAGAACCTTCCAGAAGGACAACCATCTCTGCAGTAATCCACCAATCAGGCCTGTATGATAGATTGGCCAGACGGAAGCCACTCCTTAGTAAAAGGCACATGGCAGCCCGCCTGGAGTTTGCCAAAAGGCACCCGAAGGACTCTCAGACCATGAGAAAGGAAATTCTCTGGTCTGATGAGACAAAGATTGAACTCTTTGGTGTGAATGCCTGGCGTCACGTTTGGAGGAAACCAGGCACCGCTCATCACCAGGCCAATACCATCCCTACAGTGAAGCATGGTGGTGGCAGCATCATGCTGTTGGGATGTTTTTTAGCGGCAGGGACTGGGAGACTAGTCAGAATAAAGGGAAAGATGACTGCAGCAATGTACAGAGACATCCTGGATGAAAACCTGCTCTAGAGCACTCGTGACCTCAGTCTGGGGCAACGGTTCATCTTTCAGCAGGACAACGACCCTAAACACACAGTCAAGATATCAAAAGAGTGGCTTCAGGACAACTCTGTGAATGTTCTTGAGTGACCCAGCCAGAGCCCAGACTTGAATCCGACTGAACATCTCTGGAGAGATCTTAAAATGGCTGTGCATCAACGCTTCCCATCCAACCTGATGGAGCTTGAGAGGTGCTGCAAAAAGGAATGGGCGAAACTGGCCAAGGATAGGTGTGCCAAGCTTGTGGCATCATATTCAACAAGACTTGAGGCTATAATTGCTGCCAAAGGTGCATCAGCAAAGTATTGAGCAAAGGCTGTGAATACTTATGTACATGTGATTTCTCAGTTTTTTTATTTTTAATAAATTTGCAAAAACCTCAAGTAAACTTTTTTCACGTTGTCATTATGGGGTGTTGTGTGTAGAATTCTGAGGAAAAAAATGAGTTTAATCCATTTTTAAATAAGGCTTTAACATAACAAAATGTGGAAAAAGTGATGCGCAGTGAATACTTTCTGGATGCACTGTATATATCTGGAAGGTCCAACTTGTGGTGAGTCAGTATTGTGGCCTAACCTACACAATGAAGACTAAGAATTTTCCAAGCAACTCCGTGAAAAGATGATTGAAAAACACAAGTCAGAGGATGGATACCACACAATATCCAAGTCACTGAATATCCTTTAGAGTCCAGTTAAATAAATCATTAAGACATGACAGAGTGTAGCAGGGCTGTAAATGTGCCTAGAGCAGGACATCCAAAAAATGGAGTGATCATGCAAGAAGAAGATTCTTTACAGTGGTGATAATTATAGAGACGGTGCATACAACAACTGTTCTCACAGCTTTACGTGAGAATGGCAAAGGGAAATAATGACATATCAGCTAGAGCTTGCCAGAAGATACATAGGAAACTTTTGAATTCAACTGAAAGAAGGTTCTGTGGTATGATGAGACCAAAATGGAATATTCTGGACATCAGACTAAACAACATATTTGGAATAAGCCAAGCACTGCAAAACGTTCCATTCGCACAGTATGGTGGTGGCAACATCATGCTGTGGGGATGCTTCTCTACAGCAGATCCTACAATGCTTGTGAGGGTGGAGGGTAAAATGAATGCAGCAAAATTCATGGAAATCCTGGACAAAACCCTAATGCAATCTGTAAGAAACTGCCTTGGGGGAAGATTAGTATTCCAGAAAGAAAATGACAACCAAGCATAAAGCTAGTGCTACATAGGAATGACTTAACGACAATGATGATGTCCTGGAGTGGCAGTGGAGACTGCAGTACAATTAAGAATTTGTAGCTGGTCTTGAAACAGGCTGTTCACTCATAATCCCCATGCAAGCTAACAATCCTTGATCAGTATTGTAAAGAAGAGTGGGGAATAATTGCAGTATCCAGATGTGCATAGCTAATAGAGATCATTGCTCACAGACTCAAGCTTATCATAGCTTCCAAAAGTAAATCTTCTAAATACTGACTTGAAGGGTGTGAATCCTTAAACAATCAATTATTTTGTGTTTTATATTTGTAATTACTTTAGACCGTTTCACAGTGATCTGTTTTCATTTTAACATTAAAAAAACTTTTTCTGTTGTTCAGTGTGAAAAACGAAAAATTAAATTCACAGAAATTCAATATTGCATAATGATAAAATGTGAAAACTTCCAATGGGTGAGTACATTTTATAGGTACTGTATCATGGGAACACAAGGCAAAGAAGTGTATGCAGCTTGTTTCACGTATGACTGTATATGTATGTGTACTTTTCTACTTTTATTTTTCTATTTTTATTTAATATTATTTATTGTATCAGTATGCTGCTGCTGAAGAATGTGAATTTCCCATTGGGATTAATAAAGTATCTATCTATCTATCTATCTATCAGGTCAGATTTAACATGAGAGAAAAGGACAACATATACAGTATAAACGGTGGAAGTGGGCAGAGTCATTACAATGTTAGAAAATGGAAAAATGAATGAATGGCAATATGATACAATCGTCTATCTCATATGGCAACTTTAATAAAAGGTCATAATATGAGTCACATGTTTTGAATGTGTGGTTTAAAGAATATGACAAGAAAGGTAAATTAACATTACTTATGTACCGATATGAACCGTTTTCTCTGCATGACAGCAGTATGAACTGGTGAAATTCCTTTTAGAAGAATCGTGTCAAATTCCTGCACAACAGCTCCACATGCTTGTAGCCCCTGAAATTCCACATCATATTTATACTGTCCTGGCTCAACATTTTATTCCTTCAGTTTACTGAATACAATGTTGCTGAGACTTAGATTACTTTTTTTGCTTTGTAAGTCATATGTGGTCTAAAGAAAGCCTATTTTTTAAATTTGTTCTACTTAGGGAATATTATTTTAATGTTAGGGTATTACATTTTGAGTGTGCTCTCCTCTTTTTTAAAGTTTAAACATGTTGGGATTTTTCAGCATTGTTTGAGTTACCTGAGATTTCACCTCATGATGGCATGGCGATAGAGCAGTATTTACTGTAGCTCCCTGAACTTGAGGTCAATTCACAGCCACTTCAGTGTCTAATTGGAATGTGAACATTCTCCACGTCTGTGTGAGTTTCAGGGCGCTAAGCTTTCCTCTCACACCTGGAAGTTTTACAAATATTTTCAATTGGTGATAGTTAAGTAGACCAGTGTGTATTACTGTGGGCACAGATGTAACAATGCTCTGTGATTAAATGTCATGACATTTAGGGCTTGTTTCTGTCTTATGCCCAACTTTGCAGTACTGACTCTGCTTACAGGTGTATGCAAAAATGCCTGCACAGAAAATGTGGAAATGTTTTGGACACATTTCTTACGCACGGCTTTAACAACCTGTCTGTAGTTGCTTGCATAGATAAGTTTGCAGTTGTCTTACCTTGGGCCTTTGTAAAATAAATAATTGGCACAAACTATAATTCTGTCCCACCTGCATGCCAAATCCCCAAAAATATATCTGACTGGTGTATAGATTAACCTACAAATCTGTAGACAATAATAGAAAGATTGAGAAAAACAACAGAAAAAAGGTTCTTAGTGGAAACGCAATGTTTGTTATGGACAAATGTTGGGAAATCAGAATTTCAGATCAACAGAAGCCAATGGAGGTGATTAGGATATGTAATTTTACGACTTTTTTAGTCAATTGTGAGATGGAATACTCTGTTTTTCAGCCTCCCAGATGCAAAAAACACACCAGATGTACAGACCTTAGATTGGGCTAGCCTCTTCACAGCGAGTACAGCTTTTTATGCTGTCCAATCTGTTTCTAGATTATTTTTTTATTTGTATTTTTCTTTTGAACAGTTTCTTACAATGTTTTTCTATATATTTTGGTAAAAAAAATTGTTGCAAGAAAACGCATAACAGAAGAAGGCCTAGAAATGCTAGGCAATGAAGAGCATCAAGTGACTTCTTCTTTCTTTGGCAATGGCTGTAATTCAGATGCAGGTAATATGTAAGTTAATTTATTCTTTATTATTTTTCTACTATTTTTCATTTCATTCCTATATGTAAAGCTATGTATACAGTATTTGCGCAATGTGGTTACTGTAAATAGCTGTGCCAAGCCGTGATGTTTGGGTATGGTATCATGTTCTCAATGTTGGCAGAAAAGATTAGCTTTCAGCACAATTGACCAAAAAAGGAGACTTCAGAAGTGTGGAATTCCATTCTCCTCAGAAGCTGGTCACAAATTTAACACAGAGCCCAGATGAGAATACAGAATATTTTTTATTAGCACAGAGTTATACAAAAATGGCTCAGTCCATGGAGTGAGCAATCACTTAAACAATTCATCTGCTTTTATACTTTTTTAAATTACCATTACCTCATCTAATACATCACATCTTCTGACTCTTAATATGTAGAAACTTATTACCTCCTCCAATCAACTAATGCTACCAGTAATTTCTGACTCATGTCGATTCTCCTATTATTCTGAACATCACTTGTTTTGAGTGTTTTGAGGATTGTCCTATTGATCCTAGCACCGCTCCATAGGAGGGGGCTTTTGGGCTTTCCCTTAAGTTTACCCACACTTTCGGGAGTGGTGTTCATAATTTATTAACCTCGTTCTAACCTTGGAAAATTACATTCGTAGCTTGTCTAAGATGAGGCAGAGACTTCATGTGATTAAGCTTTAAGTTACATTTAGTTAACCCTTGAGTTACATTCAGTCCTTTTTCTAGTGTTTAATAATTTATTCTGTTATGTCATCATATTGTAAAAGGGCTAAGACTGGAATGGGTGTGATTTTGAATGTGAAGGAATTGAGTTCACTGGTCTTCTGAGATTTCTCCTCCTCCATTCTGAAGGAATCAATGGAACAAATGTTAATGGCAGTGTCACACTGTTTTCCTTCCCTGTATTATCTTTTTATCGCAACTTCTTAAAACGTTCCCCATGCTCATGTGTCTGACACTCCATTATTTTTTTAGTCATGTCAGAATGGCATAATTTTATATTGTATAGTCAAACTGATAAGAGTTGGCAGCTGCATTTGTGATGAATCAGAGGACATAAAGCACTTGATGATAGTGCTTCTTTAGAGTAAAATACAAGGATATGCCCTGGAGGAGAAAAAGAAAACAAAAATGTCTAGGAGTAGTGCAATATACATTTTCGTATAAACTTGTAAAGACCCACAGTAAGCTTCTAAAAAACAAAAAAACAAACATCAATCCCCCCAAACACACATATGAACTTCTGGCTTGGATAATGAAGGGCTAACTGCTGTCAACAGACTTGTAGGTGGCAGTACAAAAGACAACACCTTGTCAAGATGTACCACAGGTTTACATTTAAAGGCATTAACATTATATTTTTGTTATATACATTTTTTAAATGTAACTATTACCATGTTACGTGTATGTTTATTATAAAATGACATTTAAATGATTTTAATTTATTTATATATTATTTAATCTTTCCCTCTTCATAATGAAATATTATAGATTTGATCATTATTCACCTGTTTATAATCATTATGTTTTCATGAAGTATATCTACAAATAATAATAAAGTTTTAAAGAATAAATATATGAATTTTAAAATTTCAGATCTATAATGTGTTTTGGATAGCTACAATGGAAACAGATCAAAAGATGGTCCGATTTTCCATTATTAAAACTGAGGAACTGACTGGAGGAAATAGTTCATCATAGAATGCAGGCAAACAGATACATAGGCTTTAACCTGCTCTGCCTTTGAAGTTTAAGATCTGATAACTACCAGATTTAAATAAGTCAAAATGAAAGCAGAGCTTCGTTTAATTTAATTTACTTATTGAGAATGATTGCATCCTCATGACAGATTATCACATAATACTTCTTTGTCATTCTGGATGATTTTATAGATGCACTCTTATGTTCAAATTGCTACAGTGCAAACACACTTTTAAGAATATGTCTATAAATAATAAAGTTGAAAAACTAATGCAAAAGGCTTTCAGTTTCCTTTAATTCAGCACAACCAAGCAAAAGAGATTACCTGAAGTACATCTGCTTGCAATATTCCTGAGGCAAATGGCTGCTTGAGATGTGACCTTTTCATTACCTTATAAAACAGATTTCTTCTAGGCTTTCTGTGAGCAGTTGCCTCAAATAAATGTAAGCATTGATGCTTCAACACTGTCAGCAGAAGGAGTGAGCCTTTGATAATTCATTTACATGGGCAATTATGGTCAATTCTAGTTACTGCAGATTTATTTTTTACTCAAGAAAATAGTTGAATCAATGCTATTCTATTACGTAGGTACCATCTGTGAATATTGCACTTATGCTTTTCTATGTTTGAGAAAACACCATTATCCACATAAGCATAATATAATTTGTTTTCAGGAATATGCTAATACGAGAAAAATGGTTAGTAATAGTGGCAAAAATACTGTATATGAAGAAGAGTTCTCATTTTCATTCAACAAAGAGAAAGATTTTTTTTTAACTTAGGGACTGTCATAAGTGGTTTTTTTTTCCACAACTGTTCAATTTCTTCCTTTGGCTTTGGCCGATTCACAAACAGACAGGGATTTAATTGGTTACATTTTGTGGTGAATTTTTACATTTTCTTGTGACCATAAATCTTATTTTATTCTTAAGTGTTGGATGATGAGATCTTTGCATAGCTCTTGTAATACAGTATATTCACTTATTAACTCTGTGTGCTGGGTGCACAGGACATGTGAAATATAGCTGTAAACATGAGGGAGAGGAGAATCAATGAAGAGTTCAGGGGCCAACAAGGCCACCCTGTTTACTGCCAGCCATCGAGCAAGTCTCGTTCAGAAAGACTCATCATACAGGACTGCGTTCCTCAGTCTGAGACATCATCTTCCAGGAGTCCTTGAATTTTTATCATCCTGACCAGAAGAGATCTGATTAAGTTCAACAGGAGTGTAGCTGAGGGGTCCATCACTGGGCAACGTCTCATGGCTACAGAGGAGAAAAGAGATAGCATTGTTAGTGTTGGCACCCTGTCTTGCCCATGCTAGGTACTGCATACCTTGTCTGAGGCAGGAAGCTGAACTTCAGGCACCCATGCGTGGCAACATTTACAGCCAAATGTCAGATAGGGATAACTCTGTAAAACTGACAACTGCCAGAGGAGTAAGAAGAACTTAGTACTCTTTACTTAACACAAGGGAGAACATGACTGACCATTATTAAACTCCTGACATGTATTGGTCAGAGGCTAGATAATAGAGAGGCTAATATTTCCTGGACACTAGTGGGCATACCACCTTATAGGCTATCCACAACTTTTCACCTTTTGGGATTTATTAGTAGTTCAGAGGGGCTGAGTTATCAGAGACCACTAAAGAAAATCCTAGTTTGATGATCCAACCTGTCCTGGACCAAGAAACCAGAAGTGGACAGGAAATAATTTAAAGCTACTTTCTTGACAAAGAGCATTTGAGTGCAGAGTTAGGAACTGAGTAGATAAACATTTTTCTAAACATGCTATTAACAATGATAAATGTGATACTGAAATTTCAGATATGTTACTGTGATTTGTTACATAGTTTTAAATTGTGTTAACTTTTTGTGTTATATGTTTTATAACACTTGCAATGTTAATAGCTGCTTATAATGGATACCTTAACTAAAGTGTGTAACACCCCATATAGTGGGAAAGATGGCACCATACTGGGCTTCTTGTAGTTCAGGACTGATCAGGATCAGAACTGAGAGGTGTTAGACAGGGAGGCACAGACACAAAAAGATGGTATTGCCAAAGAGAAAAAAATTAGTGTATATACAAAAAAACAAAAAAATGCACCACAAACCTCAAATTATATAAATACCTCCACTAAAACTATAATGTAACAAGAAGATATTTATATCTCTATGTGCAAAAAAATTAAATATATACAAAATAAGGCACAAGCTCCCCTCCTCGAACCGCCACCTTATCGTGGTGGAGGGGTTTGCATGTCCCAATGATCCTAGGAGCTCTGTTGTCCAGGGCTTTATTCCCCAGGTAGGGCCACCCAAGTCAAACTGGTCCTAGGTGAGGGATGAGAGAATAAAAAATTTGGATGGCGTTTTCCCTCGCCTGGACGCGGGTCACCGGGGCCCCCCTCTGGAGCCAGGCCTGGAGGTGGGGCTCGATGGCGAGCACCTGGTGGCCGGGCTTGCACCCATGGGGCTCGGCCGGGCACAGCCCGAAGAGGCAACGTGGGTCCCCCTTCCCATGGGTTTACCACCTATGGGAGGGGCCAAGGAGGTCAGGTGCAGTGTGAGTTGGGTGGTGGCCGAAGGCGGGGACCTTGGCGGTCCGATCCTTGGCTACAGAAGCTGGCTCTTGGGACGTGGAATGTCACCTCTCTGAAGGGGAAGGAGCCCGAGCTAGAGCGCGAAGTTGAGAGGTTCTGGCTAGATATAGTCGGGCTCACCTCGCCGCACAGCTTGAATTCTGGAACCAATCTCGTTGAGAGGGGCTGGACTCTCTACCACTCTGGAGTTGCCCCCGGTGAGAGGTGCTGACCAAGTGTGGGCATATTTATTGCCCCCCGTCTTGGAGCCTGTACAATGGGGTTTACCCCGGTGGACGAGAGGGTAGCCTCCCTCCGCCTTCAGGTGGAGGGACGGGTCCTAACTGTTGTTTGTGTGTATGCACCGAACAGCAGTTTGGAGTACCCACCCTTTTTGGAGTCCCTGGAGGGGGTGCTAAAGGGCATACCTTCTGGGGACTCCCTCGTACTGCTGGGAGACTTCAATGTTCACATGGGCAATGACAGTGAGACCTGGAAGAGCATGATTGGGAGGAATGGCCCCCCCGATCTGAACCCGAGTGGTGTTTTGTTATTGGACTTCTGTGCTCATCACGGATTGTCCATAACGAACACTATGTTCAAGCATAGGGGTGTTCATATGTGCACTTGGCACCAGGACACTCTAGGCCTCAGTTCGATGATCGACTTTGTGGTCATGTCATCGGACTTGTGGCCACATGTCTTGGACACTCGGGTGAAGAGGGGGCGGAGCTGTCAACTGATCACCACCTGGTGGTGAGTTGGCTTCGATGGTGGGGGAGGATGCCGGTCTGGCCTTGTAGGTCCAAACGTGTTTTGAGGGTCTGCTGGGAACATCTGGCAGAGCCCCCTGTCAGAAGTAGCTTCAACTCCCACAACCGGCAGAACTTCGACCACGTCCCGAGGGAGGTGGGGGACATGTTACAGAGCTGTGGTCGTAAGGTGGTCGGTGCCTGTTGTGGCTGCAATCCCTGAACCCTTTGGTGAACACCGGCGGTGAGGGATGCTGTAAAGTTGAAGAAGGAGGCCTACCGGACCCTTTTGTCCTGTGGGACTCTGGAGGCAGCTAATAGGTACCAGCAGGCCAAGCGGAATGCGGCTTCGGTGATTGTTGAGGCAAAAACTCGGGCATGGGAGGAGTTTGGGGAGGCCATGGAGAACGACTTTCGGACGGCTTCGAGGAGATTCTGGTCCATCGTCCGGCGTCTCAGGAGGGGGAAGCAGTGCAGTGTCAACACTGTATATGGTGGGGATGGTGCGCTGCTGACCTCGACTCGGGACGTTGTGGGTCGGTGGGGGGAGTACTTCGAAGACCTCCTCAATCCCACTAACATGCCTTCCAATGAGGAAGCAGAGCCTGGGGACTCAGAGGTGGGCTCCCCCATCTCTGGGACTGAGGTCACCGAGGTGGTCAAAAACCTCCTTGGTGGCAGGGCTCCGGGGGTGGATGAGATACTCCCGGAGTTCCTCAAGGCTCTGGATGTTGTAGGACTGTCTTGGTTGACACGTCTCTGCAACATTGCATGGACATCAGGGACAGTGCCTCTGGATTGGCAGACCGGGGTGGTGGTCCCCCTCTTTAAGAAGGGGGACTGGAGGGTGTGTTCCAACTACAGAGGGATCACACTCCTCAGCCTCCCTGGTAAAGTCTATTCGGGGGTTCTGGAGAGGAGGGTCCGTTGGATAGTCGAACCTCGGATTCAGGAGGAACATTGTGGTTTTCGTCCTGGTCGCGGAACAGTGGACCAGCTCTACACCCTTAGCAGAGTCCTGGAGGGTGCATGGGAGTTTGCCCAACCAGTCTACATGTGTTTTGTGGACTTGGAAAAGGCGTTCGACCGTGTCCCTTGGGGAATCCTGTGGAGGGTGCTCCGGGAGTATGGGGTAGCGGACCCCCTGATAAGGGTTGTTTGCTCCCTGTACAGCCGTTGTCAGAGCTTGGTCTGCACAGTAAGTTGAACCCGTTTCCAGTGAGAATTGGACTCCGCCAGGGCTGCCCTTTGTCACCGATTCTGTTCATAACTTTTATGGACAGAATTTCTAGGCGCAGCCAGGGTGTTGAGGGAGTCCGGTTTGTGGACTCAGGATTGGGTCTCTGCTTTTTGCAGATGATGTTGTCCTGTTTGCTTCATCAGGCCGTGATCTTCAGCTCTCTCTGGATCGGTTCACAGCTGAGTGTGAAGCGGCTGGGATGGGAATCAGCACTTCCAAATCCGAGACCATGGTCCTCAGCCGGAAAAGGGTGGAGTGCCCTCTCAGGGTTGGGAGCGAGATCCTGCCCCAAGTGGAGGAGTTCAAGTATCTCGGGGACTTGTTCACGAGTGAGGGAAGAATGGAGCGTAAGATCGACAGGCGGATCGATGCGTCTGCAGTGATGCGGGCTCTGCATCGGTCTGTTGTGGTGAAAAAGGAGCTGAGCCGCAAGGCAAAGCTCTCAATTTACCAGTCGATCTATGTTCCTACCCTCACCTATGGTCATGAGCTATGGGTAGTGACCGAAAGAACGAGATCACGAATACAAGCGGCTGAAATGAGTTTCCTCTGCAGGGTGTTAAGGCTCTCCCATAAAGATAGGGTGAGAAGCTCAGTCATCCGGGAGGGGCCGCTATAGAGCTGCTACTCCTCCGTATCGAGAGGAGTCAGATGAGGTGGCTCGGGCATCTGATCAGGATGCCTCCTGGACGCCTCCCTGGTGAGGTGTTCCGGGCATGTCCAACCGGAAGGAGGTCCCAGGGAAGACCCAGGACACGCTGGAGGGACTATGTCTCCCGGCTGGCCTGGGAACGCCTCGGGATTCTCCCGGAAGAGCTAGAAGAAGTGGGCAGGGAGAGGGAAGTCTGGGCATCTCTGCTCAAGCTGCTGCCCCCGCAACCAGACCTCAGATAAGCGGAAGAGGATGGATGGATGGAAGGCACAAGCTGCTTTGCTTGATGTACTTTTAAGACTAAGCTACACCAAATTCTCACTCACCACCACGACTGAGTCTAAAGACAACCCCTGCAGACAGGAAAAGCCTTTTATACTCAGCGCCGTTTTGATGCTCAATCTTCAAGCACAACGTCACCCTCTAACTAGTCATGAATGACACAAGCACGTTTTTACGTCACACTGCATCCACCCATGTAAGGCCTCTATTAAAATTTCAGCAGCCTCGAAGGTGCACACATACGCACACATGCACACGCATACACACACACACAGAGCAAAGCTTGAGAATATTCAAATTCATATCTAAGGTAAGTTGATATCTCTTTTTTGAGTACTACTATTAGAATTAACTTATGGGATCCCTTTTCCATTCCTAAACGCTCTGCACCACTTTTATTTTACTTCAACAGCAGGAGGTGACGAGCCGCTGGCAAGCAAATGAGCTGCACAGGGAGCCACATAGGCCTCTGCAACTCCCAGCAGCCAGAACAGCCTGTGACGTGTAGTGTTGCCCTGCTGAAGCAATGAGTAAATGCTAGTGAAAGTGTTATCATACCATCTGTTCCGCTACACAAGAGAGGTAAATGCCATTCTCTTTTCTGTTCTAAACCCCACTTTAAATGAGCAAATACTTAAAAAAAATTTCTCTCTCTCTTTTGGTACTGCTTGGGCAGGCAGATTACCACAAAGTGTGACCCAATTGTCTACTGCATGTGCTGTTGTAATGAGGTTTTTTGTAATAAATAAATAAAAATAAAATGTGTATCTTTGAAGTTCTGTAATTAAACCTAGCAATTCAGCCATCCTAAAAAATATAGATACTGACATCAAAATATTTGCTTTATTTATTTCTCAGAGTAACACAGAATTAATGTTTTCATCAACTTTGCTAAGAAGATTATTTTCACATTAAAAGATTAAAAAGATTATTTTAACAGTAAAAATGATACATTTTTTGGAAGATGAATGTTTGTAAAAGCAGATTAAATCTGAATGTTGAACCCATTGGAATGTAACCGTCTGTTCAGAGAAAGGCTTTCAGCTCAAACTATCTTATTGTACAATAGTGGCCAAAAGTTATCAGTGACAATATTTAGCAAACTTTGCTACTTCAGCATTTTCAAATTATTTTTTACATGTTTCTATGGTATATTGAAGAACAATTATAAACATTTCATAAGTTTCAAAGGCTTTTATTGGCAAATGCATCAAATTTATGTAAAGAGTCAATATTTACAGTGTTGACCCTTCTTCTTCATAACAGTTTTCTCTGGCATGCTGGATATCAGCTTCTGGGCCAAATCCTGACTGATGGTGATTCATTCTTGCCTTTTTAGTGCTTGGAGTTGATCACAATTTGTGGGCTTCTGCTTGTCCATCCACTTTTTGAGAATGTGATTCTGATGAGTTTCTTGACCACAGGTCCAAACTTTCAATGTTATGATTTCCGAGCAACTTCGTTATCACTTTTGTCTTGTGACATGGTGCTCCATCATGCTGGAAATATACACAGATCATCACTAAATTGTGACAGGATTGTTTGGAGAAGTTGCTCTTGGAGGATGTTTTGATACTATTCTCTACTTATGGAAGTGTTCTTGGGCAGCATTGTGAGTGGGCCCACTCCCTTGGCTGAGAAGCAACCCCACAAGTGGATTGTCTCCGGATGCTTCACTGTTGGCATGACACAGGACTCATGGTAGCATTTACCTTTTCCTTCACCGGACAATCAGTTTTCCACATGTCCGAAACAGTCAGAAGGAGGATAGATCAGAAATAATACCTTTGCACTAGTATTCTGCTGTCCAGTCCTTGTACTTCCTGCAGAATTTCAGGCTGTCCTTGATGGTTGTCTTGGAAAGAAGTGGATTCTTTTTTCCCCTTCTTGACACAAGGCCGTTGTCCAAAAGTCTTCACCTCACTGTGCGTGCAGATGCACTCACACCCACCTGCTGCCCAGTACTGTGCAAGTTTTGCACTGGTGGCAACACAATTCTGTAGTTGCCTCCTTAGGAGGAGACGGTCCTGGCGCTTGCTGGACACTTTTAGCAGATCATTTTGGGCCAGGGTGAAAATAAGTGAAAATGGGGTTTTGTGATAAAGTTAACTATTTATGCTAATAAAGCTCTTTGGAATGACTTAATATACATCTGATCACTCTACACAATAATATAAAAACAACATGAATTACCACCACAAAAACTGAAGCCGCAAATTTTGCAAAACACAACATTTGTATCACTTTCAAAACTTTTGGCCACTACTGAACAAATGAGGCTAAAATGCTTTAGTCATATTTTTCCTCCATCCATTTTCTGAACCCAGTTTTCCAGTGTATAGTTTCATGGAGTTAAAGTCTTTTCAGGCATTAGTGAGCGCAAAACAGATTTGAGTGCTGGTTGAGAAGCTCACTGTTCTCACTGTGAAGTCTAATCCAACCAAAACTATGAAGCTTCTCATATAAAGTTAGTATGCAATGTTTGTTTTTTTAAATTTGATCACACAGGTGTTTTTATATATGATTCATTTGAAATGATTTATGACATATACTGTATGTATTAGGGCATATAGATTAGAATAGCTCTCAGATCTTTCTAACTAAAGAAACAAACTATCTTTCTTGTTATTTTTACTGTACATTTCTCTATATGTGATGAGTTTAAAAACCTCTAAATTGAAAAAAATGTCTCCAGAAAATCATAATCTCCATTTATAATCTGAAATAGTACAGAGCCAATGAACTACAGAGAAGTCTTTTCTTACACCTAGCTGATCCTGACAGTGGTCTTGAATAGTTTAACTTCTCATGTAGACACCTTGATTCTGTCTCTCTTTGTACTTGTTCCCTGGTGATAAACCTTTTTATTTGTATCATATCCTATTTAGAAATATTTTTGAGGTGTTTGTAAATTTAAAATAATAGACACCTTCTCTGTATTTAACCTTTATATTTAACAACCTGTAGATTACACTTTTCTGGTAAATGTTCCTTTTTGTTATCATTTGATCATTAGAATAACTAAAAAGCTTAAAGTTTAAAAAAATTATAATTAAAATTTTGTTATAGATAATTCATTTGTAAATTTTAATCTTTCAGCTGCAGACTTGAAAATAAAATGAACTATGTTTAAAACAATCAATTTTTCTTCATTGGTGCAATTATTTATTTTTGTCAGGGTCAGTATTATCGGCATACAGGAGGTCCCACTAAACAAGACCTTTTTTTCTTGAATTAATAAATTTTGATTGTTGCTAATTATGTTTTCAACAGTAATGTTTTTGTTCTTATTAAATATAATACAAAATGTATTAAAAATGTGACTTGGGGAAACAGGTCAGGACATTTTCTTTTGTGAGGAAAATTCCACCTTACTTACATCTCACTCTTGCTTTGAATCTCTTACAGTATTGTCTATGTTAAATAGTGATAAGTGAACTGATTCACTCAAAATTATATTTGTTTTACTTCACAAAAAAATTCACAAAAACACTTTTAACACACATGCAGTCAGCTCACCTTATTTGCATATTTGCCATCCATGGTTTTGACCCAAAACATTTCAAAATTGTTAAAGGATAAAAATCAAAATATTCTGGAAAACCAACATTTGAAATTCCTGCGTTCATTGCTGCCTACAAAATATGCACAGATACAATATTCGTAGACTGATGCTGTTGAGGGATGACATACCCAAGCCCAGCCAACCCTCAGTCTCACTGTATCAGCCTTTATGTTTGCTTAGTGCGTGCTTTTACATAAATCCTGAGCTTCCACACTTTTTGTACATTCATTGGGAGCCATATACCCACAAGTAAGGTGTACTGCAATTTCATTTTACCTTGCAACCTTTCTCTGCATGTGCAAAAACATAGGAAAATGTATTCTGGTGCAAAACATGGGATGTGGTTAAACAATAAATGCCTGCAAGCATTTCAGATCTCTTTCTAAAATTCATTTGTTTGATTGTGTAACTGCCAGAAGGATCCTAGCTTGGATTTCCTTATGAAATTTGGAAAAGAGACAGCAGATAGTGTTGTCTCTGATTCCAGATGAGTAGTGAAAAGTGGAATTGATATGTCAATGTGTAGGCAGCCCATGCACGAGCCATAAATTTACCATGTTGAGCCGCAATGAAGAAACTCTTTAAGATCTGGCCAGCCACTGCCACATTCGAGCGTGGCTAAGGAAAAGGACAGCGGTTTCAACCACAAAATAACCTTTTGGGAGCAATATTTCTTACTTTGCGCTTAAAACAAAAAAAAAATTAGGAGCAATTTTGCAAAATTGTATGTGAAATGAAACTTGGCTGTTTCTCTCATCATTAGTGTTAAATGTAATTATGGGAAATTGTTTGTTAAACTTAGTTTATTAAGAATTATCTGTAGAGTGTATCTGATTAGCAATAGTTAATTTAATTTGATTTTTGACTAGAAGGTGTACATGTTTTCCTATTTCTGTATTTGTGAAAGTATATAGTATGAACTCTACATTTAATTCCATTACTGTCTATAAATCATTTACTCATTTACTTTGATTATCCATCCATCCATCCATCCATTTTCCAACCCGCTGAATCCAAACACAGGGTCACGGGGGTCTGCTGGAGCCAATCCCAGCCAACACAGGGCACAAGGCAGGAACCAATCCTGGGCAGGGTACCAACCCACCGCAGGACTACTTTGATTATACCTACTACAATTCAATTGTTCTACATCGATATGAAAGGGCTTTTGCTATTAGCTGCTTTACAAATCTACATTATGAAAACCTTCCATCCATGCATCCATCCACTTTTGTCATGCAGCTCTGCACTTCAAAAATGATTCAACTGGCAAAGTTGTTTTTTGCTTGAACTTTAAAATGCTGGAATATTAAAGCGTTGTTTCTTTGGGGGTTATAAAGTATCATTAAAGGAAGTTTGCAATCGGGGGATTTCCGAAAATATCTTTGTGATGACACTGTTGTATTTGTATAGTGATCTTCTGGAGTACTGAGTTTATATTTAGCATGTATAATTCCAACCTCTTCATTTGCTTGCAGAAGTAAAATACTGTACATTCTTCATTCTCCTGCAGAATTTCCATTGTAAGAGGTTTCAGAGGAATTTCAATCAACTGTTGTTCTGCTTCACTGAGGGAAAACAACATTGCTGACGTTTTGATTGGATGTGGAATGCCTTTCATGACCTTAGAACTGTAGCAGAACAACATTTGATAGCCCTCTCATTTCAAAGATGAACAATGATCTCCTAGACAGAAAAACATTTACACTCAGAAAACCAGTCATGCAGAATAAACCCAATATTTATCCGCTTCCTGACAATATAAAATAAAATATTAATATTTTAATATTTTAAAAGCAAATTTTTTGTGTTATGCACTTACCCTTTATTTTTGTCTTTATAAAAAAAAATTTCACTTAAAATGAAGTCAATGGTCAATCAGCACACACAGAAATTGTTGCCAAGACATGGTGGCATTTCACATACTTTAAGGGAAACTCTGTGACCCTGATGAAAGCTGCTTACATTTCACATTGTTTTCTCACAGTGAAACTGAATTTTTCTAATTAATGTTAAAAACCGGGGCGGCACGGTGGCGCAGTGGGTAGCGCTGCTGCCTCGCAGTTGGGAGACCTGGGGACCTGGGTTCGCTTCCCGGGTCCTACCTGCGTGGAGTTTGCATGTTCTCCCCGTGTCTGCGTGGGTTTTCTCCGGGCGCTCCGGTTTCCTCCCACAGTCCAAAGACATGCAGGTTAGTTGGATTGGCGATTCTAAATTGTCCCTAGTGTGTGCTTGGTGGGTGGGTGTGTTTGTGTGTGTCCTGCGGTGGGTTGGCACCCTGCCCGGGATTGGTTCCTGCCTTGTGCTCTGTGTTGGCTGGGATTGGCTCCAGCAGACCCCCGTGACCCTGTGTTTGGATTCAGCGGGTTGGAAAATGGATGGATGGATGTTAAAAACCATTTCATAATAGTATTGTCAGATCATAGTAGTACTAGATCAAACATATCAGAAACATGTAAAATAGCAGCTTTGAATGTAATATACACACAATAAGGAAACATAAAAGTGCAAATTTAAATTAGTCAAAGTAAATTTTAACACTCTGAGAATAATATTTTGTGTCAGTTTTTTTTCCTCATATAACATATTCTGTGAATACTATAGAAAACATAGAATATTTCTAAGCAAAAAACAAAACACAAAAACAAAAAAACGCTATGGTCAGAAATAAGCAGGAAGAAATATTGATCAGACAGCATTTCTGTAATATATAAAAACATTTTAAAGTCCCTTCCTTTCAGGATCTCTTCCTCAGCATCTCAGTAAAGGAGTGTATGTCAGCCATGCAGAGAATTCAGTCAAGCTCCATATGTGCAAAGGAAACAATTATTCAACTTAAAATCATCTGTCAAGCACATCTATCTTGTTTGAAATTGTCCAAAATGTTTCCAGGGCAAGATCCAACCTGCAAACGTTGCAATCGAGTGTCATCCTCACTAGACCATATGTTTTGGCCTGCACCATATTAACATCATTCTGGACCAACAACCTTTAAATGCCTTTCAGGCAGGCTTGGTGTCACAATCCCTCCTAATCCACTAACAGCTGTGTTTGGTGGGCTCACAGAGGGGCTTAAAGTGGAGAAAGACAAACAAACTGTGATTGCCTTTACTTCACTATTGGCACGTAGACTTATCTTACTGGAACTGAAAGAATTCAAGCCCACTTCTTTTAAGTCAGTGGGCAACTGATGTTATATACTATTTGAAATTGGAAAAAATCTAATTCTCACTTAGAAGATCTGTTCAAAACTTTTTTAAAACCTTGCAGGATCTAATCAATAACATTGTAGAATAAACATTCAAATTAGGGAAAAGGGTTTTCTCCCCTTTTTTTCCTACTCTTAAAGTTTTACTCTATCTGTTGGCCTTGCTCTCTTTCTCATGGGTGGGGGTTGATTTTAACTTAGTTTTGTCAAGTTTGACTTGCTTGTATGGAATGTTACTTGCTTTTAATAAATTCACTAGAATGTTTAAAAAAATCAAATTCTTGCTTAGAGGATCTGTCCAAAATGTTTTAAAACATGTCAAGACTTAATTAAGACAAGTTTAAATTAATCATTTATACAGGGGCAAAAATATTTATTTTCCTTCTTTGGTTCATCTCTCTTCATCTTTCATTTGGGTGGGGGTTGGATTCTTTTTTTTAGGTTTTGTTTTTTATTTCTCGGGTGCACTTTCTAGATTAATTTTGAAGTAATCTGTTATATTAGTTCTTCAAATTTTATCTTCTTGATTGTACACTTACTTTCTTGAAATAAACTTAATCAGTTAAAACAACAGTGGATATTATGCAATACACCATAAGAGAATAAGAAAGTGTGCATTCTAACAATAATTTGCACAAAGGTTTATATGAAACTAAAACAAACCACCAATTCTGGTAGTTGAAATGGAGACTCTGGTAATTATTTACAAGTTTTTGGATAGGATGATGTAATCATTTAGCTACAGTTTTTGCTAACCAAACATTTCTGGTGAATAGATGTTTTAAAGATGCTGTTAAGGTGTTCTTGTTGGCCAAAAATACAATTGGTTGTTGGTTTCATTCATAGTCCTAGTGGCCAGTGTCATATTTTCTTCAGCTGTTCGTGACATCACCTTAACCATCCTGCATGAAAAATCAGTAAAACAGCACTCTTCATCATTGAAACCTTTGTCCAGCAGGTCCAAACAGTCAGCCCAGACTCAAAATCAAGCCATTTTAGCCAATTATAATAAGTAACTGTCGTACAATTTCATGCATAATCCTAAGCATGGTGGCATACACAGTGCTTAATTAATTCAATATCCACATCTTTGTAGAAGCACTTGCTTTCTAAATAATAATTTGTACCCTTTATGTGCTTGTTTCCATTTACTCCTCTTGTTTGTCTTTGTGGATTCATAATAGAGAACTAAAGCCTCATGAACCATACCTTTATTTTTTTTTTATTATAATAATAATAATAATAATTTTTTGCATTTATATAGCGCTTTTCTCACTACTCAAAGACACTCTGGAAAAGTCTCCCAAAAGAGTCTGTCTTGTAATTGTTTAAAAAATAAAGCAAAAAAGAAAACTAATTAAAGAGAATTGTGTCTGATTTACCATGATTGATTGGAAGAGTAGTGTATTCTTCTTTAAAATGGAGAAGTCCCATTGAATAAGAGGACAACAGGAAAACTTCATACTGAATTCTCCTCAGCTGGGATTTCAACTGAGGTTCCAGCAATTGGAGGCAGAAATGTTATTTGCTGCTCCGCTAAGCCATTTATCAAATCATACACACAGAATGCAAGACTATTTCCATTGTTGTGTAAGTAAATGATATTACTCTTAGTCTGGTTGACTATTCAGAATAGTAAGTTATGTGGCTTACTCATGAGAAAACCATTGAAACCCTTTGAAACCAAGCCTCTTAGTAAGATGGACTTAAAAAAAGCTCAAAAGACAATTCTAGTTTTGATTGTGAGAGGCACAGTACATGCATATATTTGTGTCATGTTACCCATTGCCTCCACAACATGACTGAATACATTAAAGCATTATTAACTGCTGCCCAAATCTGAGCTTGCTATTGCAGAAGTCCATATGTGACAAGATAAAAGCCTGGACCAGAAACTGTGCTGAATACTCTGTCAGATATGATATGATCTTGCAGATATTATACAGAATTAATCTGTAAGAATGAGAGACAGTTATAGTGTGTTCAGTGAAGGATACTTGGTCATCAATCACCTACCTAAAGTTATGTACTGACTTGGTGGGTGTTAGTAAGCCAAGCTGAGCAGAGAAGGGGTTTTAAATAGACAGGCTGGCTAGTTTAACAAGCAGGTCCATCCTTGCTAGGTTCAGTTACAAGTGGTGCTCTTTCATCCAGGAGATATCGGTGAAACCTGTTCAGATTCTAGCTGATATTGTGGGGTCCTGTGGAGAGAACAACAGGTACAGCTGTGTATCATTGGCAGAGCACTGATATGAGAAACCGTAGGACTGAATAATAGGGCTGTGGTAAAATGAGGTCCACGGCTGATTGGCACCTTTTTAAATAAATAATTGCCGCACTCGCGTCTTGGTAGGAGGGGGCGTGGTAGTGTGGCGAGAACGGTTCCCAGGCACGATGCGGGAGCAGGTGGTTCTACACTAAGTGCACAGGTGTAAGATCGTCCATGACCTTAATTGGTGCTTAGAGCTGCTAATCGTCACAGCTGTGCCACGTCACAATTTTAAAAAGGGAAGTGCAAGTGTGAGGAGGGATTCAAAAAGAAAAGATTGACGGAGGTTAAAGGGAAAAAGAGGGAGGGCAGGAGACAGGAGCCGGTGTGGGAGTGAGCGAGCTGGAAGAGAACAGGCTCATGTGTGAGAAGACAGGCAGCTGGGAGGAGAGTCCCGGGGAAAGAGTGTGTGGCTGACACAGGGGCAGTCGGAAGCAGTCCCTCCTGCTGTGCTGTTTCAGGGAGCAAGAGTGACCAGGGATGAGCACGGCCCACCGCAGAAGACCGGGAAGACAGCAGGGGTCAAGGAGGTTTGGGATGCGAGCCCCAGCATGACCACCATGGCCGTTGGGGACATGAGTCTTGGTCCGGTGAGAGTGCTTTCCCGCAGCCATGGGACAGAAAGCACACGGACCTGGAGAAGGTCAGGTGTACCTCTTGGTAAGGCGACTCCTCTACTGCAACGCCTGTTTGGGATAAGCAGAGGAGCCACCAGCGTTTAAAGGACTGTTCCTTCCAATGGATTTTAACCTTGTTTTAATGGATCTATTTATTGATTTTAACCTCCACAGTTCATTTTTTTAATGGATTTTTAATTTATTTAACCATTTTGAGCACTGCACAATTTTGGGACACTTGCTTTGTGAATTGTTTTTAATAAAAGCATTGAGCACTTTGCACCTTCCCCTTGCCTCATATTGTGTCCTCATTTATACAGCTCATCCCGGTCATGACTATTGACAGTGTTGGGTTCAAGGGGCTCCCATAATGGAAGAGCTGGAGCATGGAGCCGGACCCACACCATCACAAGAGCCTAGTGAAATTAAATACAGAGAGAAGAGGACCTGACCCAGTACTGATTCTTGAGGCACCCCTGTGATTGCTTGGTGTGCCCTTGACATCTCTTCTCACAAGGACACACAGTAGGATCTAAAATTCCAACCTTTTGAGAGCAGCCCCAGTGATACCAATGCCTGAGAGGATGGTAAGAAGGATCTGATGGCTGATTGGGCCAGAAGTGGAGGATAGATATAGAAGAATGAAGAACATGTTAGTAGCTCTAGCTAACATGTTGACGATCGTCAGTAGAGCTGTCTCAGTGGCATGGATCCTTCTGATTAGTTGATCTGTTGTGTAGAAGGAAGAAAGGTACTTAGTTAAAAACAGCATGTTCAAGTCTTTTGGATAGACAGGAGAAGAGAGAGACTGGTCTGTAAATGCCTACTTTAGAGGGTTGAGAATAGACTTTTTGAGAAATGGAGTTATTAAGGAATGTTTGAACATAGAAGGAAAGGTACCTGTGCTGAACAGAAGTTTTTACCAATCTCAACCTTGTATGTCATCTGATAACAAAGGTGTAGATCAGAGCTGAACTGATATGTCTGCAGAGACAAGATATTACACTTCACCAGCAACCACCCAGTATCTCATAAATGGAGCTGTGTTAAAACTCAATTCAAAAGAGTCCACACCCATTGTAATGCGAAGGAGACAAAAATGAATGAAAGACGCTATCTCTTCCATCTTTTCACTTCAAACGGATACTCAAAAACATTAATTAATCGAAGCTTACACAGAAGACGCCAAAAAACTCAGCAAACAATAGACTTGAACCAGAACCCCCTCCCCACCTGGTACTCACTCCTTTATCACCACAAGGTGTCTGAAGGTACAGCACGCATCCTGGCCAAGTCAGGCATCAGAATAGCACACAAACCCACGAACAATCTGTGCACGGTCCTCTAAAATGCTAAAAACAAGAAATCGACAGCAGAAACACGAAACACAGTTTATAGCATTCCATGCAGCTCTTGCCCAGCGGTATACATAGGACAAACATTAAAAAGAATCGCAACACGTATACAGGAACATCGCAACGCCGTCAGAAGAAAGGACTCACGATAACTGATCTATACGCATACTAAATCAACAGGACATACATTTAACTGGGACAATGTACAAGTAAGATTTAAGGCCAGTACCAAAAGTGCCAGAGAGCTGGCCGAATCTTGGCTATCAAATGAGAACGCCATCAACAGACATTTGGACATAAATCCAGCATATGCAAACTTAAGAAGAACATGTTCATAATAAATAAAATCTTTACAACCAATAACCCACCCCCCCCCGATCACACTGACTTAATTCCCCCCTCACCTCGCCGAATATATATATACTATATATACTATATATATACTAGCAAAATACCCGCGCTTCGCAGCTGCGAAATACTGGCTGAATATTTTAATTAAGAAAAAAGTAAACATTTTTTAACTGAGGGAAGTCCTGCGGTGGGTTGGCACCCTGCCCAGGATTGGTTCCCTGCCTTGTGCCCTGTGTTGGCTGGGATTGGCTCCAGGAGACCCCCGTGACCCTGTGTTCGGATTCAGCGGGTTGGAAAATGGATGGATGGATGAAACTGAGGGAAAATATACAAATAATTATTTGTTAAGGATCTCTTTGTATACGACGTTGTCAGTTCGTCCCTCCGGTTGTAATATGACCAAGCTGTGCACTGAGCTTACTCTTGAGCATGCAACATACAGTTGGCCATGTGAAAAGCAATCCTGCCTCAAATCAATGCCAACCTTTTGTAGTGTTTGTCCTTGAGACTTATTAATTGTCATTGCGAAGAAGAGCCTTACTGGAAATTGAACACGTTTGAATTGAAATGGGAGATTAGATGGTATAACGGGGATGCGAGGAATAAAAACTGTGTCACCTGAGGCACTGCCAGTAAAAATAGTTGCTTCAATCAGGTTGTTTTGTAGAGATGTGACCTGAAGTCTCATGCCATTACAAAGTTTTGGTGGCTGTAAGTTTCTCAGTAACATTATTGGTGCCCCAACCTTCAAAATGAGATTATGCTCAGGAGTGCCTGGAGGATTTAGAGTGTTGAGAAACTCTATCAGATAATGTACCGCGTCTTCTACTTCTACAACTGAATCAACAGATTGATATGTTTTTGGTTGTGAAGGTAGTTCTTGAAGTAAAATGTGGTTTATAGTCGTAGTCATGTCATTTTTTGGTGTCAGGATAATTCTCTCTCTTAACCATGACACGTCATTTTGGTGGAGATTTCGTAGATCGGGGTAAACATTTTGAAGAAGGCTTTGTAAGGTATTCACGATGAGACAGAGATTTGTAGGAATATTTATTTTACGATTTTCTTGTATGAAGGTGCCATCACCTATACTCGTCAGAAGAGCAGAGAACTCCTCTGCTTTTTTGTCGCCTTTCAAATGAACTCTCATGTTTATTTTTAAAGTAACAACATTGATTTGTGGCCATAGGTATGAAGATTTCAGAGATGCTTTAACTTCATCAGCGCGTGTTCCTCTGGGCACGACTGGTAGGGTTTGGCGGAAGTCTCCAGCCAGTAACACTGTCAAGCCTCCCGTAAGTTTGTTGGTGTTTCGGATGTCTTGGAGGGTCCTGTCTAAAGCCTCAATACCTGCTCTGTGTGCCATAGTGCATTCATCCCAGACAATAAGCTGACAATGTCGCAGCACTTCAGCCATGTTGCTCTGCTTTGATATGTTACACATGGGCGATTCAGTATGGTTGAGGTTCAGAGGCAGCTTGAAAGCTGAATGAGCAGTTCTGCCACCCTCTAGAAGAGTTGCAGCAATGCCAGAAGAAGCCACAGCTATGGCAATGTTATGTTTGCTCGGATTTTTGCAAGGAGAAGGTTTATTAGGAATGTCTTACCAGTTCCTCCTGGAGCATCAAGGAAAAACACCGTGCCAGTGGCTGACGCAACACTGCTCATGATTTGGTCATAAACTGACTTTTGGTCACTATTTAGCAAACGCTCGTTATTTGTGACTATATTGGCCAATTGCGAGGTGTTGTAAGATGTCTTTTTCAAGTACTCGGGATTTGACGTAAGTTGTGCCAGTTTTGTTAAAGGTGAAGGCAAACCGTAATGATGAAGAGATTGACCTCCAATACCAATTACGTAGTTTTCAAGCAACTGTAGACAGTTGTTATAGATCAAATTTAACCACTGGTGGACTTCTGTTCTTATATGATCTCTTTCAGTCTGTCTCCTAATATCTTCAGCTATGCTGTCTTTATGTTTTTCCCATAGGTTTAAGGGGTTTTCCATTTGGCAGAACACCAACATGACAGCAAACAGTTCACGGATCTTTTGAAGTGAGCGAGACAGAGTAGCTTCCTGTGGAGTCTCGTCCCAGTTGATATCGTCATGTAATAAACCGAGTGCCCTGCAGGCTGACTTATAGGTCGGATGTAGGACACCATCAACTGTTCTGAGAGATTTGAAAGATGTGGGACCTGTGATTTTGTTGAGCAGCAGTCGAAGATGGTAGCATTCAGAGTTATTCGCGTGTACAGTGTAGACCCGTCCCAGTACATTATCCTTATTCACTCCCGAATGTCCTGGTACAGGGTTGCCCTGTTTCCTTCGACGAAACATGTTGTTTGCCCACACATAATATGATGGAATTTCATTATAATGAAGTTGTTTTGCAAAATCATCGTGTTTACAAAGGTCAAAGAATGCTAAAAACGGTGGTTTGTGGTGGATTGTGTACTTTATCGGCAACGTTGGCTTCTGTGAAATAAATTCTTTGTCCGTTCTCAAGATGCACAGCAAGATGAACGACCGGAGGGAAACGTTCGTGAATGGGAAAACAGAAAATGCGCCAGGCTGCTTCAGAGCTACTAATGTAACGACCAGCTTTGTATCGAGATACTTCGTCATTTTCATTTTGTATTGTAAATACTGCCTGGTCACTTCCCTTGTTAACATACTTGCAGATGTATTTGATTGATTTTACTGAAGTGCAAAATTCGACATTGATGTGAGCATTGAAGAAGCGGGACAGCACAGGACTATAAGGGACCACCCATCTGTTGTCGATATCTACTCCTTTGATGTTAATTGTATGACCTCCATCAGCAGGTGCGCGCCGGCGGTACTGAGGGTAACCATCTTCTCCGGTCTGAGTTTCTGAGATGAACGGACACGGGTACTTCTTAGTGCATATTCTGTTGATCATGCAGGGTGAGTTGATATTATGAGGTCCACATGGGCCGTGAATCATGGTGGATTTTACTATTTTGTGTAGGGCAGGGTCAGTCTGTGGATCAGGAATTTCCGCACAGATGACTTCATCGATGAGAGCTGGTTTAATCCTATCTTTTAGCCACAATAGAATGTGTGCATGGGGAATACCTCGCTTTTGCCACTCTATGGTGTACATGTAGCAATTTGTACAGCCGAAAATGTTACTCTTCGTGAGCAAGTCTATCATTTTGCGAATCTTCAGATGAAATACACGACTGATAAGGTCGTGGCGATCGTGAGGTTTTTGACGTGGAAGGAGAATATCAGTGATGTCAGGCCATTTAGGATTGCAAGTAAATGTGATGAATAAGTCAGGGCGGCCATAATGACGTACGTATGTCATTGCGTCTTGTGTACGCTCGTGCATATAGCGAGGTCCTCCAGTGAAGGAAGATGGTAATATCACAGCTTGACCAAGTTCTATTAAATCAGTGTCGTTTTTGTCAATAGCATCTTTTAAGTGAACGTAATTTTCAGCTCGTAGTTTTTTCTGATTTAGTCTGATATAATTTAGTCTTTCGGATTCAATTTTTGCGTACATATCAACTAAAAACTGATTTAATAAAGTTCGGAAGAAAAGGATAGTATTATCATGATGCTGTCTGATCATAAGGCTGTATGAATAGAAGTTTGCTGCAGAGACGGTTTTGTTCATAGGTAACTTACTGGTAGCATGAACTTGAGGTATAGACACAGAATAGCCGTCTTCACCATAGCAGAACATGAGAGGATATTGAAGTGCATCATAGGATCTGTGGGTTTCCTTAATGCGTTGTAGTTTATGGTCTCTGGTTTTCAAGACAATATCTCTATTGTTGAACGTTTGCCCAATGATGACAACACCAACTTGATGAACTGTGGGTTTATTAAATCTGCCTTTGTGTGCATGTAATGGTTTTTTGTCTGCGTGAATGACAACTTTGAAGTCTTTGTCATCATCTGAAATACTGTCCATTGTGGAGTGGAAGTCCTGGATGTAAGTGTTACAGTCATGGAGCATTTTTTGTAATTGCTTGACCAGGGGTATGTTAAGTCCAGAAAAATTAGCGCAGCAGATTTGTGCTTCCTTTTCATCATCCCCGACAAAATAAATTTTCAAAAATTTGTATTCCTCACTCGGCATAGGTGAAAGACTGCCAATCAAGTGATACACTTGTCCCTGAACTTTAAATGAAGGCATAAAATTTCCCTTAACGATTTGTTTAGCACCAAATGACGTCATTTGAAATGCGCTGTTGTACTTTCGAATATTGTTCAACAAATGCTCACTTTGAGGATGTTCGCCATTTAACAGGCCCTCAAGAAGGTCAGGAAGCTTATGTAAAGGAGTGAGAGAGACTTTACCACCGTTACAGCACAAACCAGGAGACTCGCATTTCTACTTCTGAGCTTGACAATAGTCACAGTGAACATCCATGGATCCAATGTGTACTGTTTTGTCAGACTCATAATGTATGTTTGGGTCGTACGCAAATCCACAATTGGCTTTTTTGAGCCAAACCTGTTGTTTTCGTATGAGCCGCTTTTCATTATTGGGATCGTATCTAGAAACAGAAGCTCTATTAACTTGTGGATTTGCCTCCGTGTATTTAGCAACAGCGTCTCTATGAACTTGTGGATTCGCTTGCGAGTATTTAGCGACAGCGTCCCTATTAACTTGTGGATGTGCTTGCGAGTATTTAGCCACAGCGTCCCTATTAACTTGTGGATGTGCTTGCGAGTATTTAGCCACAGCGTCCCTATGAACTTGTGGATTTGCTTGCGAGTATTTAGCCACAGCATCCCTATGAACTTGTGGATTTGCTTCTGAGTATTTAGCCACAGCGTGTTTATTAACTTGTGGATTTTTGTGCGAGTATTTGGCGGCAGCTGCACGAAGTTGCTTCCGTCTAGCTGCATCAGAAAATCTACCACGACGTCTGATACGCCTCCTTTTTACT